>NW_026525511.1:395000-445000 GCF_943737925.1 Anopheles nili | reverse complement strand
CCCGTATCTCCGTACCTAAGCGTCTGACGGTCTTGGACCCCTTTAGGTAAAAGTTGCATTCCGACGAGCTGAACATTTCACTAGAACATCGCAAAACGATCCGACGCCTCCTTCTGGGAGTTTTTGGGGTCGGAAGGTTTTCTGGGACTTAGTCTCTGGAGCAACATTTCTGAAGCTCGGCACGAGCAACCACGCACGTGTCTTATATCTCCGTAAGTAAGGGTCTGACGGTCTTGGACACCTTTAGCAAAAAGTTGCGCCCTATCGAATGGAACATTTCACTAGAACACCACGAAACGATCCGACCACTCCTTCGACCTGTTTTGGGGTTTTGCAGTTTTCCATGGGGTATTTTGTATGGGGAAAACCGACCCATGCCCGTATCTCCGTACCTAAGCGTCTGACGGTCTTGGACCCCTTTAGGTAAAAGTTGCATTCCGTCGAGCTGAACATTTCACTAGAACATCGCGAAACGATCCGACGACTCCTTCTGGGAGTTTTTGGGGTCGGAAGGTTTTCTGGGACTTAGTCTCTGGAGCAACATTTCTGAAGCTCGGCACGGGCAACCACGCACGTGTCTTATATCTCCGTAAGTAAGGGTCTGACGGTCTTGGACACCTTTAGCAAAAAGTTGCGCCCTATCGAATGGAACATTTCACTAGAACACCACGAAACGATCCGACCACTCCTTCGACCTGTTTTTGGGTTTTGCAGTTTTCCATGGGGTATTTTGTATGGGGAAAACCGACCCATGCCCGTATCTCCGTACCTAAGCGTCTGACGGTCTTGGACCCCTTTAGGTAAAAGTTGCATTCCGTCGAGGTGAACATTTCACTAGAACATCGCGAAACGATCCGACGACTCCTTCTGGGAGTTTTTGGGGTCCGAAGGTTTTCTGGGACTTAGTCTCTGGAGCAACATTTCTGAAGCTCGGCACGGGCAACCACGCACGTGTCTTATATCTCCGTAAGTAAGGGTCTGACGGTCTTGGACACCTTTAGCAAAAAGTTGCGCCCTATCGAATGGAACATTTCACTAGAACACCACGAAACGATCCGACCACTCCTTCGACCTGTTTTTGGGTTTTGCAGTTTTCCATGGGGTATTTTGTATGGGGAAAACCGACCCATGCCCGTATCTCCGTACCTAAGCGTCTGACGGTCTTGGACCCCTTTAGGTAAAAGTTGCATTCCATCGAGCTGAACATTTCACTAGAACATCGCGAAACGATCCGACGCCTCCTTCTGGGAGTTTTTGGGGTCGGAAGGTTTTCAGGGACTTAGTCTCTGGAGCAACATTTCTGAAGCTCGGCACGGGCAACCACGCACGTGTCTAATATCTCCGTAAGTAAGGGTCTGACGGTCTTGGACACCTTTAGCAAAAAGTTGCGCCCTATCGAATGGAACATTTCACTAGAACACCACGAAACGATCCGACCACTCCTTCGACCTGTTTTTGGGTTTTGCAGTTTTCCATGGGGTATTTTGTATGGGGAAAACCGACCCATGCCCGTATCTCCGTACCTAAGCGTCTGACGGTCTTGGACCCCTTTAGGTAAAAGTTGCATTTCGTCGAGCTGAACATTTCACTAGAACATCGCGAAACGATCCGACGCCTCCTTCTGGGAGTTTTTGGGGTCGGAAGGTTTTCTGGGACTTAGTCTCTGGAGCAACATTTCTGAAGCTCGGCACGGGCAACCACGCACGTGTCTTATATCTCCGTAAGTAAGGGTCTGACGGTCTTGGACACCTTTAGCAAAAAGTTGCGCCCTATCGAATGGAACATTTCACTAGAACACCACGAAACGATCCGACCACTCCTTCGACCTGTTTTTGGGTTTTGCAGTTTTCCATGGGGTATTTTGTATGGGGAAAACCGACCCATGCCCGTATCTCCGTACCTAAGCGTCTGACGGTCTTGGACCCCTTTAGGTAAAAGTTGCATTCCATCGAGCTGAACATTTCACTAGAACATCGCGAAACGATCCGACGCCTCCTTCTGGGAGTTTTTGGGGTCGGAAGGTTTTCTGGGACTTAGTCTCTGGAGCAACATTTCTGAAGCTCGGCACGGGCAACCACGCACGTGTCTTATATCTCCGTAAGTAAGGGTCTGACGGTCTTGGACACCTTTAGCAAAAAGTTGCGCCCTATCGAATGGAACATTTCACTAGAACACCACGAAACGATCCGACCACTCCTTCGACCTGTTTTTGGGTTTTGCAGTTTTCCATGGGGTATTTTGTATGGGGAAAACCGACCCATGCCCGTATCTCCGTACCTAAGCGTCTGACGGTCTTGGACCCCTTTAGGTAAAAGTTGCATTCCGTCGAGGTGAACATTTCACTAGAACATCGCGAAACGATCCGACGACTCCTTCTGGGAGTTTTTGGGGTCCGAAGGTTTTCTGGGACTTAGTCTCTGGAGCAACATTTCTGAAGCTCGGCACGGGCAACCACGCACGTGTCTTATATCTCCGTAAGTAAGGGTCTGACGGTCTTGGACACCTTTAGCAAAAAGTTGCGCCCTATCGAATGGAACATTTCACTAGAACACCACGAAACGATCCGACCACTCCTTCGACCTGTTTTGGGGTTTTGCAGTTTTCCATGGGGTATTTTGTATGGGGAAAACCGACCCATGCCCGTATCTCCGTACCTAAGCGTCTGACGGTCTTGGACCCCTTTAGGTAAAAGTTGCATTCCGACGAGCTGAACATTTCACTAGAACATCGCAAAACGATCCGACGCCTCCTTCTGGGAGTTTTTGGGGTCGGAAGGTTTTCTGGGACTTGGTCTCTGGAGCAACATTTCTGAAGCTCGGCACGAGCAACCACGCACGTGTCTTATATCTCCGTAAGTAAGGGTCTGACGGTCTTGGACACCTTTAGCAAAAAGTTGCGCCCTATCGAATGGAACATTTCACTAGAACACCACGAAACGATCCGACCACTCCTTCGACCTGTTTTGGGGTTTTGCAGTTTTCCATGGGGTATTTTGTATGGGGAAAACCGACCCATGCCCGTATCTCCGTACCTAAGCGTCTGACGGTCTTGGACCCCTTTAGGTAAAAGTTGCATTTCGTCGAGCTGAACATTTCACTAGAACATCGCGAAACGATCCGACGACTCCTTCTGGGAGTTTTTGGGGTCGGAAGGTTTTCTGGGACTTAGTCTCTGGAGCAACATTTCTGAAGCTCGGCACGGGCAACCACGCACGTGTCTTATATCTCCGTAAGTAAGGGTCTGACGGTCTTGGACACCTTTAGCAAAAAGTTGCGCCCTATCGAATGGAACATTTCACTAGAACACCACGAAACGATCCGACCACTCCTTCGACCTGTTTTTGGGTTTTGCAGTTTTCCATGGGGTATTTTGTATGGGGAAAACCGACCCATGCCCGTATCTCCGTACCTAAGCGTCTGACGGTCTTGGACCCCTTTAGGTAAAAGTTGCATTCCGTCGAGGTGAACATTTCACTAGAACATCGCGAAACGATCCGACGACTCCTTCTGGGAGTTTTTGGGGTCCGAAGGTTTTCTGGGACTTAGTCTCTGGAGCAACATTTCTGAAGCTCGGCACGGGCAACCACGCACGTGTCTTATATCTCCGTAAGTAAGGGTCTGACGGTCTTGGACACCTTTAGCAAAAAGTTGCGCCCTATCGAATGGAACATTTCACTAGAACACCACGAAACGATCCGACCACTCCTTCGACCTGTTTTTGGGTTTTGCAGTTTTCCATGGGGTATTTTGTATGGGGAAAACCGACCCATGCCCGTATCTCCGTACCTAAGCGTCTGACGGTCTTGGACCCCTTTAGGTAAAAGTTGCATTCCATCGAGCTGAACATTTCACTAGAACATCGCGAAACGATCCGACGCCTCCTTCTGGGAGTTTTTGGGGTCGGAAGGTTTTCTGGGACTTAGTCTCTGGAGCAACATTTCTGAAGCTCGGCACGGGCAACCACGCACGTGTCTTATATCTCCGTAAGTAAGGGTCTGACGGTCTTGGACACCTTTAGCAAAAAGTTGCGCCCTATCGAATGGAACATTTCACTAGAACACCACGAAACGATCCGACCACTCCTTCGACCTGTTTTTGGGTTTTGCAGTTTTCCATGGGGTATTTTGTATGGGGAAAACCGACCCATGCCCGTATCTCCGTACCTAAGCGTCTGACGGTCTTGGACCCCTTTAGGTAAAAGTTGCATTTCGTCGAGCTGAACATTTCACTAGAACATCGCGAAACGATCCGACGCCTCCTTCTGGGAGTTTTTGGGGTCGGAAGGTTTTCTGGGACTTAGTCTCTGGAGCAACATTTCTGAAGCTCGGCACGAGCAACCACGCACGTGTCTTATATCGCCGTAAGTAAGGGTCTGACGGTCTTGGACACCTTTAGCAAAAAGTTGCGTATAACCATCCTCGTCAATACTCTCGAACACTGTAACTCGATCCGACCACTCCTTGGTACACTTTTGTGGGTTGCCAGTTTCGGTTGGGACTTAGTCTCTGGAGACCAAATTCTGAAGCTCGGCGTGGGTACCGACTTTTCGTGCACGTCCGAGGGCCTCGACCGCCCCGAGAACCCGGACCTTCAGGATTTTGGCCGTTTTTGGGGGTGCACAAAAGTGTTCGTAATCAACCTCGGATTGTACTTTTCATCATCTAGGGGCACCGTAGGGACCGAAAAAAGTGGTTTCGCATGATAGTCCACCTCGACCCATGTCGACCCTTGCGCGACCCCGACCTTCAGGATTTTGCTCTACGGAAGGGGGTCGACTTGTGCGCAACCCCGACCTTCAGGATTTTGCTCTACGGAAGGGGGTGCACAAAAGTGTTCGTAATCAACCTCGGATTGTACTTTTCATCATCTAGGGGCACCGTAGGGACCGAAAAAAGTGGTTTCGCATGATAGTCCACCTCGACCCATGTCGACCCTTGCGCGACCCCGACCTTCAGGATTTTGCTCTACGGAAGGGGGTCGACTTGTGCGCAACCCCGACCTTCAGGATTTTGCTCTACGGAAGGGGGTGCACAAAAGTGTTCGTAATCAACCTCGGATTGTACTTTTCATCATCTAGGGGCACCGTAGGGACCGAAAAAAGTGGTTTCGCATGATAGTCCACCTCGACCCATGTCGACCCTTGCGCGACCCCGACCTTCAGGATTTTGCTCTACGGAAGGGGGTCTACTTGTGCGCAACCCCGACCTTCAGGATTTTGCTCTACGGAAGGGGGTGCACAAAAGTGTTCGTAATCAACCTCGGATTGTACTTTTCATCATCTAGGGGCACCGTAGGGACCGAAAAAAGTGGTTTCGCATGATAGTCCACCTCGACCCATGTCGACCCTTGCGCGACCCCGACCTTCAGGATTTTGCTCTACGGAAGGGGGTGCACACTTGTGCGCAACCCCGACCTTCAGGATTTTGCTCTACGGAAGGGGGTGCACAAAAGTGTTCGTAATCAACCTCGGATTGTACTTTTCATCATCTAGGGGCACCGTAGGGACCGAAAAAAGTGGTTTCGCATGATAGTCCACCTCGACCCATGTCGACCCTTGCGCGACCCCGACCTTCAGGATTTTGCTCTACGGAAGGGGGTGCACAAAAGTGTTCGTAATCAACCTCGGATTGTACTTTTCATCATCTAGGGGCACCGTAGGGACCGAAAAAAGTGGTTTCGCATGATAGTCCACCTCGACCCATGTCGACCCTTGCGCGACCCCGACCTTCAGGATTTTGCTCTACGGAAGGGGGTCTACTTGTGCGCAACCCCGACCTTCAGGATTTTGCTCTACGGAAGGGGGTGCACAAAAGTGTTCGTAATCAACCTCGGATTGTACTTTTCATCATCTAGGGGCACCGTAGGGACCGAAAAAAGTGGTTTCGCATGATAGTCCACCTCGACCCATGTCGACCCTTGCGCGACCCCGACCTTCAGGATTTTGCTCTACGGAAGGGGGTCTACTTGTGCGCAACCCCGACCTTCAGGATTTTGCTCTACGGAAGGGGGTGCACAAAAGTGTTCGTAATCAACCTCGGATTGTACTTTTCATCATCTAGGGGCACCGTAGGGACCGAAAAAAGTGGTTTCGCATGATAGTCCACCTCGACCCATGTCGACCCTTGCGCGACCCCGACCTTCAGGATTTTGCTCTACGGAAGGGGGTGCACAAAAGTGTTCGTAATCAACCTCGGATTGTACTTTTCATCATCTAGGGGCACCGTAGGGACCGAAAAAAGTGGTTTCGCATGATAGTCCACCTCGACCCATGTCGACCCTTGCGCGACCCCGACCTTCAGGATTTTGCTCTACGGAAGGGGTCTACCCTTGCTCGACCCCGACCTTCAGGATTTTGCTCTACGGAAGGGGGTCGACTTGTGCGCAACCCCGACCTTCAGGATTTTGCTCTACGGAAGGGGGTGCACAAAAGTGTTCGTAATCAACCTCGGATTGTACTTTTCATCATCTAGGGGCACCGTAGGGACCGAAAAAAGTGGTTTCGCATGATAGTCCACCTCGACCCATGTCGACCCTTGCGCGACCCCGACCTTCAGGATTTTGCTCTACGCAAGGGGGTCTACTTGTGCGCAACCCCGACCTTCAGGATTTTGCTCTACGGAAGGGGGTGCACACTTGTGCGACCCCGACCTTCAGGATTTTGCTCTACGGAAGGGGGTGCACAAAAGTGTTCGTAATCATCCTCGGATTGTACTTTTCATCATCTAGGGGCACCGTAGGGACCGAAAAAAGTGGTTTCGCATGATAGTCCACCTCGACCCATGTCGACCCTTGCGCGACCCCGACCTTCAGGATTTTGCTCTACGGAAGGGGGTCTACTTGTGCGCAACCCCGACCTTCAGGATTTTGCTCTACGGAAGGGGGTGCACAAAAGTGTTCGTAATCAACCTCGGATTGTACTTTTCATCATCTAGGGGCACCGTAGGGACCGAAAAAAGTGGTTTCGCATGATAGTCCACCTCGACCCATGTCGACCCTTGCGCGACCCCGACCTTCAGGATTTTGCTCTACGGAAGGGGGTGCACAAAAGTGTTCGTAATCAACCTCGGATTGTACTTTTCATCATCTAGGGGCACCGTAGGGACCGAAAAAAGTGGTTTCGCATGATAGTCCACCTCGACCCATGTCGACCCTTGCGCGACCCCGACCTTCAGGATTTTGCTCTACGGAAGGGGGTGCACAAAAGTGTTCGTAATCAACCTCGGATTGTACTTTTCATCATCTAGGGGCACCGTAGGGACCGAAAAAAGTGGTTTCGCATGATAGTCCACCTCGACCCATGTCGACCCTTGCGCGACCCCGACCTTCAGGATTTTGCTCTACGGAAGGGGGTGCACACTTGTGCGACCCCGACCTTCAGGATTTTGCTCTACGGAAGGGGGTGCACAAAAGTGTTCGTAATCAACCTCGGATTGTACTTTTCATCATCTAGGGGCACCGTAGGGACCGAAAAAAGTGGTTTCGCATGATAGTCCACCTCGACCCATGTCGACCCTTGCGCGACCCCGACCTTCAGGATTT
Source organism: Anopheles nili (assembly GCF_943737925.1). NCBI lineage: Eukaryota > Metazoa > Arthropoda > Insecta > Diptera > Culicidae > Anopheles > Anopheles nili. Next base: position 437,462 of record NW_026525511.1, on the reverse strand, counting down.
TGCTCTACGGAAGGGGGTCTACTTGTGCGCAACCCCGACCTTCAGGATTTTGCTCTACGGAAGGGGGTGCACAAAAGTGTTCGTAATCAACCTCGGATTGTACTTTTCATCATCTAGGGGCACCGTAGGGACCGAAAAAAGTGGTTTCGCATGATAGTCCACCTCGACCCATGTCGACCCTTGCGCGACCCCGACCTTCAGGATTTTGCTCTACGGAAGGGGGTGCACAAAAGTGTTCGTAATCAACCTCGGATTGTACTTTTCATCATCTAGGGGCACCGTAGGGACCGAAAAAAGTGGTTTCGCATGATAGTCCACCTCGACCCATGTCGACCCTTGCGCGACCCCGACCTTCAGGATTTTGCTCTACGGAAGGGGGTGCACAAAAGTGTTCGTAATCAACCTCGGATTGTACTTTTCATCATCTAGGGGCACCGTAGGGACCGAAAAAAGTGGTTTCGCATGATAGTCCACCTCGACCCATGTCGACCCTTGCGCGACCCCGACCTTCAGGATTTTGCTCTACGGAAGGGGGTCTACTTGTGCGCAACCCCGACCTTCAGGATTTTGCTCTACGGAAGGGGGTGCACAAAAGTGTTCGTAATCAACCTCGGATTGTACTTTTCATCATCTAGGGGCACCGTAGGGACCGAAAAAAGTGGTTTCGCATGATAGTCCACCTCGACCCATGTCGACCCTTGCGCGACCCCGACCTTCAGGATTTTGCTCTACGGAAGGGGGTGCACAAAAGTGTTCGTAATCAACCTCGGATTGTACTTTTCATCATCTAGGGGCACCGTAGGGACCGAAAAAAGTGGTTTCGCATGATAGTCCACCTCGACCCATGTCGACCCTTGCGCGACCCCGACCTTCAGGATTTTGCTCTACGGAAGGGGTCTACCCTTGCTCGACCCCGACCTTCAGGATTTTGCTCTACGGAAGGGGGTGCACAAAAGTGTTCGTAATCAACCTCGGATTGTACTTTTCATCATCTAGGGGCACCGTAGGGACCGAAAAAAGTGGTTTCGCATGATAGTCCACCTCGACCCATGTCGACCCTTGCACGACCCCGACCTTCAGGATTTTGCTCTACGGAAGGGGGTCTACTTGTGCGCAACCCCGACCTTCAGGATTTTGCTCTACGGAAGGGGGTGCACAAAAGTGTTCGTAATCAACCTCGGATTGTACTTTTCATCATCTAGGGGCACCGTAGGGACCGAAAAAAGTGGTTTCGCATGATAGTCCACCTCGACCCATGTCGACCCTTGCGCGACCCCGACCTTCAGGATTTTGCTCTACGGAAGGGGGTCGACTTGTGCGCAACCCCGACCTTCAGGATTTTGCTCTACGGAAGGGGGTGCACAAAAGTGTTCGTAATCAACCTCGGATTGTACTTTTCATCATCTAGGGGCACCGTAGGGACCGAAAAAAGTGGTTTCGCATGATAGTCCACCTCGACCCATGTCGACCCTTGCGCGACCCCGACCTTCAGGATTTTGCTCTACGGAAGGGGGTCGACCCTTGCGCGACCCCGACCTTCAGGATTTTGCTCTACGGAAGGGGGTGCACAAAAGTGTTCGTAATCAACCTCGGATTGTACTTTTCATCATCTAGGGGCACCGTAGGGACCGAAAAAAGTGGTTTCGCATGATAGTCCACCTCGACCCATGTCGACCCTTGCGCGACCCCGACCTTCAGGATTTTGCTCTACGGAAGGGGGTGCACACTTGTGCGCAACCCCGACCTTCAGGATTTTGCTCTACGGAAGGGGGTGCACACTTGTGCGACCCCGACCTTCAGGATTTTGCTCTACGGAAGGGGGTGCACAAAAGTGTTCGTAATCAACCTCGGATTGTACTTTTCATCATCTAGGGGCACCGTAGGGACCGAAAAAAGTGGTTTCGCATGATAGTCCACCTCGACCCATGTCGACCCTTGCGCGACCCCGACCTTCAGGATTTTGCTCTACGGAAGGGGGTCGACCCTTGCGCGACCCCGACCTTCAGGATTTTGCTCTACGGAAGGGGGTGCACAAAAGTGTTCGTAATCAACCTCGGATTGTACTTTTCATCATCTAGGGGCACCGTAGGGACCGAAAAAAGTGGTTTCGCATGATAGTCCACCTCGACCCATGTCGACCCTTGCGCGACCCCGACCTTCAGGATTTTGCTCTACGGAAGGGGGTGCACAAAAGTGTTCGTAATCAACCTCGGATTGTACTTTTCATCATCTAGGGGCACCGTAGGGACCGAAAAAAGTGGTTTCGCATGATAGTCCACCTCGACCCATGTCGACCCTTGCGCGACCCCGACCTTCAGGATTTTGCTCTACGGAAGGGGGTCTACTTGTGCGCAACCCCGACCTTCAGGATTTTGCTCTACGGAAGGGGGTGCACAAAAGTGTTCGTAATCAACCTCGGATTGTACTTTTCATCATCTAGGGGCACCGTAGGGACCGAAAAAAGTGGTTTCGCATGATAGTCCACCTCGACCCATGTCGACCCTTGCGCGACCCCGACCTTCAGGATTTTGCTCTACGGAAGGGGGTGCACACTTGTGCGCAACCCCGACCTTCAGGATTTTGCTCTACGGAAGGGGGTGCACACTTGTGCGACCCCGACCTTCAGGATTTTGCTCTACGGAAGGGGGTGCACAAAAGTGTTCGTAATCAACCTCGGATTGTACTTTTCATCATCTAGGGGCACCGTAGGGACCGAAAAAAGTGGTTTCGCATGATAGTCCACCTCGACCCATGTCGACCCTTGCGCGACCCCGACCTTCAGGATTTTGCTCTACGGAAGGGGGTCGACCCTTGCGCGACCCCGACCTTCAGGATTTTGCTCTACGGAAGGGGGTGCACAAAAGTGTTCGTAATCAACCTCGGATTGTACTTTTCATCATCTAGGGGCACCGTAGGGACCGAAAAAAGTGGTTTCGCATGATAGTCCACCTCGACCCATGTCGACCCTTGCGCGACCCCGACCTTCAGGATTTTGCTCTACGGAAGGGGGTGCACAAAAGTGTTCGTAATCAACCTCGGATTGTACTTTTCATCATCTAGGGGCACCGTAGGGACCGAAAAAAGTGGTTTCGCATGATAGTCCACCTCGACCCATGTCGACCCTTGCGCGACCCCGACCTTCAGGATTTTGCTCTACGGAAGGGGGTCTACTTGTGCGCAACCCCGACCTTCAGGATTTTGCTCTACGGAAGGGGGTGCACAAAAGTGTTCGTAATCAACCTCGGATTGTACTTTTCATCATCTAGGGGCACCGTAGGGACCGAAAAAAGTGGTTTCGCATGATAGTCCACCTCGACCCATGTCGACCCTTGCACGACCCCGACCTTCAGGATTTTGCTCTACGGAAGGGGGTCTACTTGTGCGCAACCCCGACCTTCAGGATTTTGCTCTACGGAAGGGGGTGCACAAAAGTGTTCGTAATCAACCTCGGATTGTACTTTTCATCATCTAGGGGCACCGTAGGGACCGAAAAAAGTGGTTTCGCATGATAGTCCACCTCGACCCATGTCGACCCTTGCGCGACCCCGACCTTCAGGATTTTGCTCTACGGAAGGGGGTCGACTTGTGCGCAACCCCGACCTTCAGGATTTTGCTCTACGGAAGGGGGTGCACAAAAGTGTTCGTAATCAACCTCGGATTGTACTTTTCATCATCTAGGGGCACCGTAGGGACCGAAAAAAGTGGTTTCGCATGATAGTCCACCTCGACCCATGTCGACCCTTGCGCGACCCCGACCTTCAGGATTTTGCTCTACGGAAGGGGGTCGACCCTTGCGCGACCCCGACCTTCAGGATTTTGCTCTACGGAAGGGGGTGCACAAAAGTGTTCGTAATCAACCTCGGATTGTACTTTTCATCATCTAGGGGCACCGTAGGGACCGAAAAAAGTGGTTTCGCATGATAGTCCACCTCGACCCATGTCGACCCTTGCGCGACCCCGACCTTCAGGATTTTGCTCTACGGAAGGGGGTGCACACTTGTGCGCAACCCCGACCTTCAGGATTTTGCTCTACGGAAGGGGGTGCACACTTGTGCGACCCCGACCTTCAGGATTTTGCTCTACGGAAGGGGGTGCACAAAAGTGTTCGTAATCAACCTCGGATTGTACTTTTCATCATCTAGGGGCACCGTAGGGACCGAAAAAAGTGGTTTCGCATGATAGTCCACCTCGACCCATGTCGACCCTTGCGCGACCCCGACCTTCAGGATTTTGCTCTACGGAAGGGGGTCGACCCTTGCGCGACCCCGACCTTCAGGATTTTGCTCTACGGAAGGGGGTGCACAAAAGTGTTCGTAATCAACCTCGGATTGTACTTTTCATCATCTAGGGGCACCGTAGGGACCGAAAAAAGTGGTTTCGCATGATAGTCCACCTCGACCCATGTCGACCCTTGCGCGACCCCGACCTTCAGGATTTTGCTCTACGGAAGGGGGGTGCACAAAAGTGTTCGTAATCAACCTCGGATTGTACTTTTCATCATCTAGGGGCACCGTAGGGACCGAAAAAAGTGGTTTCGCATGATAGTCCACCTCGACCCATGTCGACCCTTGCGCGACCCCGACCTTCAGGATTTTGCTCTACGGAAGGGGGTCTACTTGTGCGCAACCCCGACCTTCAGGATTTTGCTCTACGGAAGGGGGTGCACAAAAGTGTTCGTAATCAACCTCGGATTGTACTTTTCATCATCTAGGGGCACCGTAGGGACCGAAAAAAGTGGTTTCGCATGATAGTCCACCTCGACCCATGTCGACCCTTGCGCGACCCCGACCTTCAGGATTTTGCTCTACGGAAGGGGGTGCACACTTGTGCGCAACCCCGACCTTCAGGATTTTGCTCTACGGAAGGGGGTGCACACTTGTGCGACCCCGACCTTCAGGATTTTGCTCTACGGAAGGGGGTGCACAAAAGTGTTCGTAATCAACCTCGGATTGTACTTTTCATCATCTAGGGGCACCGTAGGGACCGAAAAAAGTGGTTTCGCATGATAGTCCACCTCGACCCATGTCGACCCTTGCGCGACCCCGACCTTCAGGATTTTGCTCTACGGAAGGGGGTCGACCCTTGCGCGACCCCGACCTTCAGGATTTTGCTCTACGGAAGGGGGTGCACAAAAGTGTTCGTAATCAACCTCGGATTGTACTTTTCATCATCTAGGGGCACCGTAGGGACCGAAAAAAGTGGTTTCGCATGATAGTCCACCTCGACCCATGTCGACCCTTGCGCGACCCCGACCTTCAGGATTTTGCTCTACGGAAGGGGGTGCACAAAAGTGTTCGTAATCAACCTCGGATTGTACTTTTCATCATCTAGGGGCACCGTAGGGACCGAAAAAAGTGGTTTCGCATGATAGTCCACCTCGACCCATGTCGACCCTTGCGCGACCCCGACCTTCAGGATTTTGCTCTACGGAAGGGGGTCTACTTGTGCGCAACCCCGACCTTCAGGATTTTGCTCTACGGAAGGGGGTGCACAAAAGTGTTCGTAATCAACCTCGGATTGTACTTTTCATCATCTAGGGGCACCGTAGGGACCGAAAAAAGTGGTTTCGCATGATAGTCCACCTCGACCCATGTCGACCCTTGCGCGACCCCGACCTTCAGGATTTTGCTCTACGGAAGGGGGTGCACAAAAGTGTTCGTAATCAACCTCGGATTGTACTTTTCATCATCTAGGGGCACCGTAGGGACCGAAAAAAGTGGTTTCGCATGATAGTCCACCTCGACCCATGTCGACCCTTGCGCGACCCCGACCTTCAGGATTTTGCTCTACGGAAGGGGTCTACCCTTGCTCGACCCCGACCTTCAGGATTTTGCTCTACGGAAGGGGGTGCACAAAAGTGTTCGTAATCAACCTCGGATTGTACTTTTCATCATCTAGGGGCACCGTAGGGACCGAAAAAAGTGGTTTCGCATGATAGTCCACCTCGACCCATGTCGACCCTTGCACGACCCCGACCTTCAGGATTTTGCTCTACGGAAGGGGGTCTACTTGTGCGCAACCCCGACCTTCAGGATTTTGCTCTACGGAAGGGGGTGCACAAAAGTGTTCGTAATCAACCTCGGATTGTACTTTTCATCATCTAGGGGCACCGTAGGGACCGAAAAAAGTGGTTTCGCATGATAGTCCACCTCGACCCATGTCGACCCTTGCGCGACCCCGACCTTCAGGATTTTGCTCTACGGAAGGGGGTCGACTTGTGCGCAACCCCGACCTTCAGGATTTTGCTCTACGGAAGGGGGTGCACAAAAGTGTTCGTAATCAACCTCGGATTGTACTTTTCATCATCTAGGGGCACCGTAGGGACCGAAAAAAGTGGTTTCGCATGATAGTCCACCTCGACCCATGTCGACCCTTGCGCGACCCCGACCTTCAGGATTTTGCTCTACGGAAGGGGGTCGACCCTTGCGCGACCCCGACCTTCAGGATTTTGCTCTACGGAAGGGGGTGCACAAAAGTGTTCGTAATCAACCTCGGATTGTACTTTTCATCATCTAGGGGCACCGTAGGGACCGAAAAAAGTGGTTTCGCATGATAGTCCACCTCGACCCATGTCGACCCTTGCGCGACCCCGACCTTCAGGATTTTGCTCTACGGAAGGGGGTGCACACTTGTGCGCAACCCCGACCTTCAGGATTTTGCTCTACGGAAGGGGGTGCACACTTGTGCGACCCCGACCTTCAGGATTTTGCTCTACGGAAGGGGGTGCACAAAAGTGTTCGTAATCAACCTCGGATTGTACTTTTCATCATCTAGGGGCACCGTAGGGACCGAAAAAAGTGGTTTCGCATGATAGTCCACCTCGACCCATGTCGACCCTTGCGCGACCCCGACCTTCAGGATTTTGCTCTACGGAAGGGGGTGCACACTTGCGCGACCCCGACCTTCAGGATTTTGCTCTACGGAAGGGGGTGCACAAAAGTGTTCGTAATCAACCTCGGATTGTACTTTTCATCATCTAGGGGCACCGTAGGGACCGAAAAAAGTGGTTTCGCATGATAGTCCACCTCGACCCATGTCGACCCTTGCGCGACCCCGACCTTCAGGATTTTGCTCTACGGAAGGGGGTGCACACTTGCGCGACCCCGACCTTCAGGATTTTGCTCTACGGAAGGGGGTGCACAAAAGTGTTCGTAATCAACCTCGGATTGTACTTTTCATCATCTAGGGGCACCGTAGGGACCGAAAAAAGTGGTTTCGCATGATAGTCCACCTCGACCCATGTCGACCCTTGCGCGACCCCGACCTTCAGGATTTTGCTCTACGGAAGGGGGTGCACAAAAGTGTTCGTAATCAACCTCGGATTGTACTTTTCATCATCTAGGGGCACCGTAGGGACCGAAAAAAGTGGTTTCGCATGATAGTCCACCTCGACCCATGTCGACCCTTGCGCGACCCCGACCTTCAGGATTTTGCTCTACGGAAGGGGGTCGACTTGTGCGCAACCCCGACCTTCAGGATTTTGCTCTACGGAAGGGGGTGCACAAAAGTGTTCGTAATCAACCTCGGATTGTACTTTTCATCATCTAGGGGCACCGTAGGGACCGAAAAAAGTGGTTTCGCATGATAGTCCACCTCGACCCATGTCGACCCTTGCGCGACCCCGACCTTCAGGATTTTGCTCTACGGAAGGGGGTGCACACTTGTGCGACCCCGACCTTCAGGATTTTGCTCTACGGAAGGGGGTGCACAAAAGTGTTCGTAATCAACCTCGGATTGTACTTTTCATCATCTAGGGGCACCGTAGGGACCGAAAAAAGTGGTTTCGCATGATAGTCCACCTCGACCCATGTCGACCCTTGCGCGACCCCGACCTTCAGGATTTTGCTCTACGGAAGGGGGTCTACTTGTGCGCAACCCCGACCTTCAGGATTTTGCTCTACGGAAGGGGGTGCACAAAAGTGTTCGTAATCAACCTCGGATTGTACTTTTCATCATCTAGGGGCACCGTAGGGACCGAAAAAAGTGGTTTCGCATGATAGTCCACCTCGACCCATGTCGACCCTTGCGCGACCCCGACCTTCAGGATTTTGCTCTACGGAAGGGGGTCGACTTGTGCGCAACCCCGACCTTCAGGATTTTGCTCTACGGAAGGGGGTGCACAAAAGTGTTCGTAATCAACCTCGGATTGTACTTTTCATCATCTAGGGACACCGTAGGGACCGAAAAAAGTGGTTTCGCATGATAGTCCACCTCGACCCATGTCGACCCTTGCGCGACCCCGACCTTCAGGATTTTGCTCTACGGAAGGGGGTGCACAAAAGTGTTCGTAATCAACCTCGGATTGTACTTTTCATCATCTAGGGGCACCGTAGGGACCGAAAAAAGTGGTTTCGCATGATAGTCCACCTCGACCCATGTCGACCCTTGCGCGACCCCGACCTTCAGGATTTTGCTCTACGGAAGGGGGTGCACAAAAGTGTTCGTAATCAACCTCGGATTGTACTTTTCATCATCTAGGGGCACCGTAGGGACCGAAAAAAGTGGTTTCGCATGATAGTCCACCTCGACCCATGTCGACCCTTGCGCGACCCCGACCTTCAGGATTTTGCTCTACGGAAGGGGGTGCACAAAAGTGTTCGTAATCAACCTCGGATTGTACTTTTCATCATCTAGGGGCACCGTAGGGACCGAAAAAAGTGGTTTCGCATGATAGTCCACCTCGACCCATGTCGACCCTTGCGCGACCCCGACCTTCAGGATTTTGCTCTACGGAAGGGGGTCTACTTGTGCGCAACCCCGACCTTCAGGATTTTGCTCTACGGAAGGGGGTGCACAAAAGTGTTCGTAATCAACCTCGGATTGTACTTTTCATCATCTAGGGGCACCGTAGGGACCGAAAAAAGTGGTTTCGCATGATAGTCCACCTCGACCCATGTCGACCCTTGCGCGACCCCGACCTTCAGGATTTTGCTCTACGGAAGGGGGTCTACTTGTGCGCAACCCCGACCTTCAGGATTTTGCTCTACGGAAGGGGGTGCACAAAAGTGTTCGTAATCAACCTCGGATTGTACTTTTCATCATCTAGGGGCACCGTAGGGACCGAAAAAAGTGGTTTCGCATGATAGTCCACCTCGACCCATGTCGACCCTTGCGCGACCCCGACCTTCAGGATTTTGCTCTACGGAAGGGGGTCGACTTGTGCGCAACCCCGACCTTCAGGATTTTGCTCTACGGAAGGGGGTGCACAAAAGTGTTCGTAATCAACCTCGGATTGTACTTTTCATCATCTAGGGGCACCGTAGGGACCGAAAAAAGTGGTTTCGCATGATAGTCCACCTCGACCCATGTCGACCCTTGCGCGACCCCGACCTTCAGGATTTTGCTCTACGGAAGGGGGTGCACAAAAGTGTTCGTAATCAACCTCGGATTGTACTTTTCATCATCTAGGGGCACCGTAGGGACCGAAAAAAGTGGTTTCGCATGATAGTCCACCTCGACCCATGTCGACCCTTGCACGACCCCGACCTTCAGGATTTTGCTCTACGGAAGGGGGTCTACTTGTGCGCAACCCCGACCTTCAGGATTTTGCTCTACGGAAGGGGGTGCACAAAAGTGTTCGTAATCAACCTCGGATTGTACTTTTCATCATCTAGGGGCACCGTAGGGACCGAAAAAAGTGGTTTCGCATGATAGTCCACCTCGACCCATGTCGACCCTTGCGCGACCCCGACCTTCAGGATTTTGCTCTACGGAAGGGGGTCGACTTGTGCGCAACCCCGACCTTCAGGATTTTGCTCTACGGAAGGGGGTGCACAAAAGTGTTCGTAATCAACCTCGGATTGTACTTTTCATCATCTAGGGGCACCGTAGGGACCGAAAAAAGTGGTTTCGCATGATAGTCCACCTCGACCCATGTCGACCCTTGCGCGACCCCGACCTTCAGGATTTTGCTCTACGGAAGGGGGTCTACCCTTGCGCGACCCCGACCTTCAGGATTTTGCTCTACGGAAGGGGGTGCACAAAAGTGTTCGTAATCAACCTCGGATTGTACTTTTCATCATCTAGGGGCACCGTAGGGACCGAAAAAAGTGGTTTCGCATGATAGTCCACCTCGACCCATGTCGACCCTTGCGCGACCCCGACCTTCAGGATTTTGCTCTACGGAAGGGGGTGCACAAAAGTGTTCGTAATCAACCTCGGATTGTACTTTTCATCATCTAGGGGCACCGTAGGGACCGAAAAAAGTGGTTTCGCATGATAGTCCACCTCGACCCATGTCGACCCTTGCGCGACCCCGACCTTCAGGATTTTGCTCTACGGAAGGGGGTCTACTTGTGCGCAACCCCGACCTTCAGGATTTTGCTCTACGGAAGGGGGTGCACAAAAGTGTTCGTAATCAACCTCGGATTGTACTTTTCATCATCTAGGGACACCGTAGGGACCGAAAAAAGTGGTTTCGCATGATAGTCCACCTCGACCCATGTCGACCCTTGCGCGACCCCGACCTTCAGGATTTTGCTCTACGGAAGGGGGTGCACAAAAGTGTTCGTAATCAACCTCGGATTGTACTTTTCATCATCTAGGGCCACCGTAGGGACCGAAAAAAGTGGTTTCGCATGATAGTCCACCTCGACCCATGTCGACCCTTGCGCGACCCCGACCTTCAGGATTTTGCTCTACGGAAGGGGGTCGACCCTTGCGCGACCCCGACCTTCAGGATTTTGCTCTACGGAAGGGGGTGCACAAAAGTGTTCGTAATCAACCTCGGATTGTACTTTTCATCATCTAGGGGCACCGTAGGGACCGAAAAAAGTGGTTTCGCATGATAGTCCACCTCGACCCATGTCGACCCTTGCGCGACCCCGACCTTCAGGATTTTGCTCTACGGAAGGGGGTGCACACTTGTGCGCAACCCCGACCTTCAGGATTTTGCTCTACGGAAGGGGGTGCACACTTGTGCGACCCCGACCTTCAGGATTTTGCTCTACGGAAGGGGGTGCACAAAAGTGTTCGTAATCAACCTCGGATTGTACTTTTCATCATCTAGGGGCACCGTAGGGACCGAAAAAAGTGGTTTCGCATGATAGTCCACCTCGACCCATGTCGACCCTTGCGCGACCCCGACCTTCAGGATTTTGCTCTACGGAAGGGGGTGCACACTTGCGCGACCCCGACCTTCAGGATTTTGCTCTACGGAAGGGGGTGCACAAAAGTGTTCGTAATCAACCTCGGATTGTACTTTTCATCATCTAGGGGCACCGTAGGGACCGAAAAAAGTGGTTTCGCATGATAGTCCACCTCGACCCATGTCGACCCTTGCGCGACCCCGACCTTCAGGATTTTGCTCTACGGAAGGGGGTGCACACTTGCGCGACCCCGACCTTCAGGATTTTGCTCTACGGAAGGGGGTGCACAAAAGTGTTCGTAATCAACCTCGGATTGTACTTTTCATCATCTAGGGGCACCGTAGGGACCGAAAAAAGTGGTTTCGCATGATAGTCCACCTCGACCCATGTCGACCCTTGCGCGACCCCGACCTTCAGGATTTTGCTCTACGGAAGGGGGTGCACACTTGCGCGACCCCGACCTTCAGGATTTTGCTCTACGGAAGGGGGTGCACAAAAGTGTTCGTAATCAACCTCGGATTGTACTTTTCATCATCTAGGGGCACCGTAGGGACCGAAAAAAGTGGTTTCGCATGATAGTCCACCTCGACCCATGTCGACCCTTGCGCGACCCCGACCTTCAGGATTTTGCTCTACGGAAGGGGGTGCACAAAAGTGTTCGTAATCAACCTCGGATTGTACTTTTCATCATCTAGGGGCACCGTAGGGACCGAAAAAAGTGGTTTCGCATGATAGTCCACCTCGACCCATGTCGACCCTTGCGCGACCCCGACCTTCAGGATTTTGCTCTACGGAAGGGGGTCGACTTGTGCGCAACCCCGACCTTCAGGATTTTGCTCTACGGAAGGGGGTGCACAAAAGTGTTCGTAATCAACCTCGGATTGTACTTTTCATCATCTAGGGGCACCGTAGGGACCGAAAAAAGTGGTTTCGCATGATAGTCCACCTCGACCCATGTCGACCCTTGCGCGACCCCGACCTTCAGGATTTTGCTCTACGGAAGGGGGTGCACACTTGTGCGACCCCGACCTTCAGGATTTTGCTCTACGGAAGGGGGTGCACAAAAGTGTTCGTAATCAACCTCGGATTGTACTTTTCATCATCTAGGGGCACCGTAGGGACCGAAAAAAGTGGTTTCGCATGATAGTCCACCTCGACCCATGTCGACCCTTGCGCGACCCCGACCTTCAGGATTTTGCTCTACGGAAGGGGTCTACCCTTGCGCGACCCCGACCTTCAGGATTTTGCTCTACGGAAGGGGGTCTACTTGTGCGCAACCCCGACCTTCAGGATTTTGCTCTACGGAAGGGGGTGCACAAAAGTGTTCGTAATCAACCTCGGATTGTACTTTTCATCATCTAGGGGCACCGTAGGGACCGAAAAAAGTGGTTTCGCATGATAGTCCACCTCGACCCATGTCGACCCTTGCGCGACCCCGACCTTCAGGATTTTGCTCTACGGAAGGGGGTGCACAGTTGTGCGACCCCGACCTTCAGGATTTTGCTCTACGGAAGGGGGTGCACAAAAGTGTTCGTAATCAACCTCGGATTGTACTTTTCATCATCTAGGGGCACCGTAGGGACCGAAAAAAGTGGTTTCGCATGATAGTCCACCTCGACCCATGTCGACCCTTGCGCGACCCCGACCTTCAGGATTTTGCTCTACGGAAGGGGGTGCACACTTGCGCGACCCCGACCTTCAGGATTTTGCTCTACGGAAGGGGGTGCACAAAAGTGTTCGTAATCAACCTCGGATTGTACTTTTCATCATCTAGGGGCACCGTAGGGACCGAAAAAAGTGGTTTCGCATGATAGTCCACCTCGACCCATGTCGACCCTTGCGCGACCCCGACCTTCAGGATTTTGCTCTACGGAAGGGGGTGCACACTTGCGCGACCCCGACCTTCAGGATTTTGCTCTACGGAAGGGGGTGCACAAAAGTGTTCGTAATCAACCTCGGATTGTACTTTTCATCATCTAGGGGCACCGTAGGGACCGAAAAAAGTGGTTTCGCATGATAGTCCACCTCGACCCATGTCGACCCTTGCGCGACCCCGACCTTCAGGATTTTGCTCTACGGAAGGGGGTGCACAAAAGTGTTCGTAATCAACCTCGGATTGTACTTTTCATCATCTAGGGGCACCGTAGGGACCGAAAAAAGTGGTTTCGCATGATAGTCCACCTCGACCCATGTCGACCCTTGCGCAACCCCGACCTTCAGGATTTTGCTCTACGGAAGGGGGTGCACACTTGTACGACCCCGACCTTCAGGATTTTGCTCTACGGAAGGGGGTGCACAAAAGTGTTCGTAATCAACCTCGGATTGTACTTTTCATCATCTAGGGGCACCGTAGGGACCGAAAAAAGTGGTTTCGCATGATAGTCCACCTCGACCCATGTCGACCCTTGCGCGACCCCGACCTTCAGGATTTTGCTCTACGGAAGGGGGTGCACACTTGTGCGACCCCGACCTTCAGGATTTTGCTCTACGGAAGGGGGTGCACAAAAGTGTTCGTAATCAACCTCGGATTGTACTTTTCATCATCTAGGGGCACCGTAGGGACCGAAAAAAGTGGTTTCGCATGATAGTCCACCTCGACCCATGTCGACCCTTGCGCGACCCCGACCTTCAGGATTTTGCTCTACGGAAGGGGGTCTACCCTTGCGCGACCCCGACCTTCAGGATTTTGCTCTACGGAAGGGGGTGCACAAAAGTGTTCGTAATCAACCTCGGATTGTACTTTTCATCATCTAGGGGCACCGTAGGGACCGAAAAAAGTGGTTTCGCATGATAGTCCACCTCGACCCATGTCGACCCTTGCGCGACCCCGACCTTCAGGATTTTGCTCTACGGAAGGGGGTCTACTTGTGCGCAACCCCGACCTTCAGGATTTTGCTCTACGGAAGGGGGTGCACAAAAGTGTTCGTAATCAACCTCGGATTGTACTTTTCATCATCTAGGGGCACCGTAGGGACCGAAAAAAGTGGTTTCGCATGATAGTCCACCTCGACCCATGTCGACCCTTGCGCGACCCCGACCTTCAGGATTTTGCTCTACGGAAGGGGGTGCACACTTGTGCGACCCCGACCTTCAGGATTTTGCTCTACGGAAGGGGGTGCACAAAAGTGTTCGTAATCAACCTCGGATTGTACTTTTCATCATCTAGGGGCACCGTAGGGACCGAAAAAAGTGGTTTCGCATGATAGTCCACCTCGACCCATGTCGACCCTTGCGCGACCCCGACCTTCAGGATTTTGCTCTACGGAAGGGGGTCGACTTGTGCGCAACCCCGACCTTCAGGATTTTGCTCTACGGAAGGGGGTGCACAAAAGTGTTCGTAATCAACCTCGGATTGTACTTTTCATCATCTAGGGACACCGTAGGGACCGAAAAAAGTGGTTTCGCATGATAGTCCACCTCGACCCATGTCGACCCTTGCGCGACCCCGACCTTCAGGATTTTGCTCTACGGAAGGGGGTGCACAAAAGTGTTCGTAATCAACCTCGGATTGTACTTTTCATCATCTAGGGCCACCGTAGGGACCGAAAAAAGTGGTTTCGCATGATAGTCCACCTCGACCCATGTCGACCCTTGCGCGACCCCGACCTTCAGGATTTTGCTCTACGGAAGGGGGTCTACTTGTGCGCAACCCCGACCTTCAGGATTTTGCTCTACGGAAGGGGGTGCACAAAAGTGTTCGTAATCAACCTCGGATTGTACTTTTCATCATCTAGGGGCACCGTAGGGACCGAAAAAAGTGGTTTCGCATGATAGTCCACCTCGACCCATGTCGACCTTTGCGCGACCCCGACCTTCAGGATTTTGCTCTACGGAAGGGGGTGCACAAAAGTGTTCGTAATCAACCTCGGATTGTACTTTTCATCATCTAGGGGCACCGTAGGGACCGAAAAAAGTGGTTTCGCATGATAGTCCACCTCGACCCATGTCGACCCTTGCGCGACCCCGACCTTCAGGATTTTGCTCTACGGAAGGGGGTGCACAAAAGTGTTCGTAATCAACCTCGGATTGTACTTTTCATCATCTAGGGGCACCGTAGGGACCGAAAAAAGTGGTTTCGCATGATAGTCCACCTCGACCCATGTCGACCCTTGCGCGACCCCGACCTTCAGGATTTTGCTCTACGGAAGGGGGTCGACTTGTGCGCAACCCCGACCTTCAGGATTTTGCTCTACGGAAGGGGGTGCACAAAAGTGTTCGTAATCAACCTCGGATTGTACTTTTCATCATCTAGGGGCACCGTAGGGACCGAAAAAAGTGGTTTCGCATGATAGTCCACCTCGACCCATGTCGACCCTTGCGCGACCCCGACCTTCAGGATTTTGCTCTACGGAAGGGGTCTACCCTTGCTCGACCCCGACCTTCAGGATTTTGCTCTACGGAAGGGGGTGCACAAAAGTGTTCGTAATCAACCTCGGATTGTACTTTTCATCATCTAGGGGCACCGTAGGGACCGAAAAAAGTGGTTTCGCATGATAGTCCACCTCGACCCATGTCGACCCTTGCGCGACCCCGACCTTCAGGATTTTGCTCTACGGAAGGGGGTCGACTTGTGCGCAACCCCGACCTTCAGGATTTTGCTCTACGGAAGGGGGTGCACAAAAGTGTTCGTAATCAACCTCGGATTGTACTTTTCATCATCTAGGGGCACCGTAGGGACCGAAAAAAGTGGTTTCGCATGATAGTCCACCTCGACCCATGTCGACCCTTGCGCGACCCCGACCTTCAGGATTTTGCTCTACGGAAGGGGGTGCACACTTGCGCGACCCCGACCTTCAGGATTTTGCTCTACGGAAGGGGGTGCACAAAAGTGTTCGTAATCAACCTCGGATTGTACTTTTCATCATCTAGGGGCACCGTAGGGACCGAAAAAAGTGGTTTCGCATGATAGTCCACCTCGACCCATGTCGACCCTTGCGCGACCCCGACCTTCAGGATTTTGCTCTACGGAAGGGGGTGCACAAAAGTGTTCGTAATCAACCTCGGATTGTACTTTTCATCATCTAGGGGCACCGTAGGGACCGAAAAAAGTGGTTTCGCATGATAGTCCACCTCGACCCATGTCGACCCTTGCGCGACCCCGACCTTCAGGATTTTGCTCTACGGAAGGGGGTCGACTTGTGCGCAACCCCGACCTTCAGGATTTTGCTCTACGGAAGGGGGTGCACAAAAGTGTTCGTAATCAACCTCGGATTGTACTTTTCATCATCTAGGGGCACCGTAGGGACCGAAAAAAGTGGTTTCGCATGATAGTCCACCTCGACCCATGTCGACCCTTGCGCGACCCCGACCTTCAGGATTTTGCTCTACGGAAGGGGGTGCACACTTGTGCGACCCCGACCTTCAGGATTTTGCTCTACGGAAGGGGGTGCACAAAAGTGTTCGTAATCAACCTCGGATTGTACTTTTCATCATCTAGGGGCACCGTAGGGACCGAAAAAAGTGGTTTCGCATGATAGTCCACCTCGACCCATGTCGACCCTTGCACGACCCCGACCTTCAGGATTTTGCTCTACGGAAGGGGGTCTACTTGTGCGCAACCCCGACCTTCAGGATTTTGCTCTACGGAAGGGGGTGCACAAAAGTGTTCGTAATCAACCTCGGATTGTACTTTTCATCATCTAGGGGCACCGTAGGGACCGAAAAAAGTGGTTTCGCATGATAGTCCACCTCGACCCATGTCGACCCTTGCGCGACCCCGACCTTCAGGATTTTGCTCTACGGAAGGGGGTCGACTTGTGCGCAACCCCGACCTTCAGGATTTTGCTCTACGGAAGGGGGTGCACAAAAGTGTTCGTAATCAACCTCGGATTGTACTTTTCATCATCTAGGGGCACCGTAGGGACCGAAAAAAGTGGTTTCGCATGATAGTCCACCTCGACCCATGTCGACCCTTGCGCGACCCCGACCTTCAGGATTTTGCTCTACGGAAGGGGGTGCACAAAAGTGTTCGTAATCAACCTCGGATTGTACTTTTCATCATCTAGGGGCACCGTAGGGACCGAAAAAAGTGGTTTCGCATGATAGTCCACCTCGACCCATGTCGACCCTTGCGCGACCCCGACCTTCAGGATTTTGCTCTACGGAAGGGGGTCTACTTGTGCGCAACCCCGACCTTCAGGATTTTGCTCTACGGAAGGGGGTGCACAAAAGTGTTCGTAATCAACCTCGGATTGTACTTTTCATCATCTAGGGGCACCGTAGGGACCGAAAAAAGTGGTTTCGCATGATAGTCCACCTCGACCCATGTCGACCCTTGCGCGACCCCGACCTTCAGGATTTTGCTCTACGGAAGGGGGTGCACAAAAGTGTTCGTAATCAACCTCGGATTGTACTTTTCATCATCTAGGGGCACCGTAGGGACCGAAAAAAGTGGTTTCGTATGATAGTCCACCTCGACCCATGTCGACCCTTGCGCGACCCCGACCTTCAGGATTTTGCACTACGGAAGGGGGTCTACTTGTGCGCAACCCCGACCTTCAGGATTTTGCTCTACGGAAGGGGGTGCACAAAAGTGTTCGTAATCAACCTCGGATTGTACTTTTCATCATCTAGGGGCACCGTAGGGACCGAAAAAAGTGGTTTCGCATGATAGTCCACCTCGACCCATGTCGACCCTTGCGCGACCCCGACCTTCAGGATTTTGCTCTACGGAAGGGGGTGCACACTTGTGCGACCCCGACCTTCAGGATTTTGCTCTACGGAAGGGGGTGCACAAAAGTGTTCGTAATCAACCTCGGATTGTACTTTTCATCATCTAGGGGCACCGTAGGGACCGAAAAAAGTGGTTTCGCATGATAGTCCACCTCGACCCATGTCGACCCTTGCGCGACCCCGACCTTCAGGATTTTGCTCTACGGAAGGGGGTCGACTTGTGCGCAACCCCGACCTTCAGGATTTTGCTCTACGGAAGGGGGTGCACAAAAGTGTTCGTAATCAACCTCGGATTGTACTTTTCATCATCTAGGGGCACCGTAGGGACCGAAAAAAGTGGTTTCGCATGATAGTCCACCTCGACCCATGTCGACCCTTGCGCGACCCCGACCTTCAGGATTTTGCTCTACGGAAGGGGGTCTACTTGTGCGCAACCCCGACCTTCAGGATTTTGCTCTACGGAAGGGGGTGCACAAAAGTGTTCGTAATCAACCTCGGATTGTACTTTTCATCATCTAGGGGCACCGTAGGGACCGAAAAAAGTGGTTTCGCATGATAGTCCACCTCGACCCATGTCGACCCTTGCGCGACCCCGACCTTCAGGATTTTGCTCTACGGAAGGGGGTGCACAAAAGTGTTCGTAATCAACCTCGGATTGTACTTTTCATCATCTAGGGGCACCGTAGGGACCGAAAAAAGTGGTTTCGCATGATAGTCCACCTCGACCCATGTCGACCCTTGCGCGACCCCGACCTTCAGGATTTTGCTCTACGGAAGGGGGTGCACAAAAGTGTTCGTAATCAACCTCGGATTGTACTTTTCATCATCTAGGGGCACCATAGGGACCGAAAAAAGTGGTTTCGCATGATAGTCCAGCTCGACCCATGTCGACCCTTGCGCGACCCCGACCTTCAGGATTTTGCTCTACGGAAGGGGGTCTACTTGTGCGCAACCCCGACCTTCAGGATTTTGCTCTACGGAAGGGGGTGCACAAAAGTGTTCGTAATCAACCTCGGATTGTACTTTTCATCATCTAGGGGCACCGTAGGGACCGAAAAAAGTGGTTTCGCATGATAGTCCACCTCGACCCATGTCGACCCTTGCGCGACCCCGACCTTCAGGATTTTGCTCTACGGAAGGGGGTCGACTTGTGCGCAACCCCGACCTTCAGGATTTTGCTCTACGGAAGGGGGTGCACAAAAGTGTTCGTAATCAACCTCGGATTGTACTTTTCATCATCTAGGGGCACCGTAGGGACCGAAAAAAGTGGTTTCGCATGATAGTCCACCTCGACCCATGTCGACCCTTGCGCGACCCCGACCTTCAGGATTTTGCTCTACGGAAGGGGGTCGACTTGTGCGCAACCCCGACCTTCAGGATTTTGCTCTACGGAAGGGGGTGCACAAAAGTGTTCGTAATCAACCTCGGATTGTACTTTTCATCATCTAGGGGCACCGTAGGGACCGAAAAAAGTGGTTTCGCATGATAGTCCACCTCGACCCATGTCGACCCTTGCGCGACCCCGACCTTCAGGATTTTGCTCTACGGAAGGGGGTGCACAAAAGTGTTCGTAATCAACCTCGGATTGTACTTTTCATCATCTAGGGGCACCGTAGGGACCGAAAAAAGTGGTTTCGCATGATAGTCCACCTCGACCCATGTCGACCCTTGCGCGACCCCGACCTTCAGGATTTTGCTCTACGGAAGGGGGTCTACTTGTGCGCAACCCCGACCTTCAGGATTTTGCTCTACGGAAGGGGGTGCACAAAAGTGTTCGTAATCAACCTCGGATTGTACTTTTCATCATCTAGGGGCACCGTAGGGACCGAAAAAAGTGGTTTCGCATGATAGTCCACCTCGACCCATGTCGACCCTTGCGCGACCCCGACCTTCAGGATTTTGCTCTACGGAAGGGGGTGCACAAAAGTGTTCGTAATCAACCTCGGATTGTACTTTTCATCATCTAGGGGCACCGTAGGGACCGAAAAAAGTGGTTTCGTATGATAGTCCACCTCGACCCATGTCGACCCTTGCGCGACCCCGACCTTCAGGATTTTGCACTACGGAAGGGGGTCTACTTGTGCGCAACCCCGACCTTCAGGATTTTGCTCTACGGAAGGGGGTGCACAAAAGTGTTCGTAATCAACCTCGGATTGTACTTTTCATCATCTAGGGGCACCGTAGGGACCGAAAAAAGTGGTTTCGCATGATAGTCCACCTCGACCCATGTCGACCCTTGCGCGACCCCGACCTTCAGGATTTTGCTCTACGGAAGGGGGTGCACACTTGTGCGACCCCGACCTTCAGGATTTTGCTCTACGGAAGGGGGTGCACAAAAGTGTTCGTAATCAACCTCGGATTGTACTTTTCATCATCTAGGGGCACCGTAGGGACCGAAAAAAGTGGTTTCGCATGATAGTCCACCTCGACCCATGTCGACCCTTGCGCGACCCCGACCTTCAGGATTTTGCTCTACGGAAGGGGGTCGACTTGTGCGCAACCCCGACCTTCAGGATTTTGCTCTACGGAAGGGGGTGCACAAAAGTGTTCGTAATCAACCTCGGATTGTACTTTTCATCATCTAGGGGCACCGTAGGGACCGAAAAAAGTGGTTTCGCATGATAGTCCACCTCGACCCATGTCGACCCTTGCGCGACCCCCGACCTTCAGGATTTTGCTCTACGGAAGGGGGTGCACAAAAGTGTTCGTAATCAACCTCGGATTGTACTTTTCATCATCTAGGGGCACCGTAGGGACCGAAAAAAGTGGTTTCGCATGATAGTCCACCTCGACCCATGTCGACCCTTGCGCGACCCCGACCTTCAGGATTTTGCTCTACGGAAGGGGGTCTACTTGTGCGCAACCCCGACCTTCAGGATTTTGCTCTACGGAAGGGGGTGCACAAAAGTGTTCGTAATCAACCTCGGATTGTACTTTTCATCATCTAGGGGCACCGTAGGGACCGAAAAAAGTGGTTTCGCATGATAGTCCACCTCGACCCATGTCGACCCTTGCGCGACCCCGACCTTCAGGATTTTGCTCTACGGAAGGGGGTGCACAAAAGTGTTCGTAATCAACCTCGGATTGTACTTTTCATCATCTAGGGGCACCGTAGGGACCGAAAAAAGTGGTTTCGCATGATAGTCCACCTCGACCCATGTCGACCCTTGCGCGACCCCGACCTTCAGGATTTTGCTCTACGGAAGGGGGTGCACAAAAGTGTTCGTAATCAACCTCGGATTGTACTTTTCATCATCTAGGGGCACCGTAGGGACCGAAAAAAGTGGTTTCGCATGATAGTCCACCTCGACCCATGTCGACCCTTGCGCGACCCCGACCTTCAGGATTTTGCTCTACGGAAGGGGGTCGACTTGTGCGCAACCCCGACCTTCAGGATTTTGCTCTACGGAAGGGGGTGCACAAAAGTGTTCGTAATCAACCTCGGATTGTACTTTTCATCATCTAGGGGCACCGTAGGGACCGAAAAAAGTGGTTTCGCATGATAGTCCACCTCGACCCATGTCGACCCTTGCGCGACCCCGACCTTCAGGATTTTGCTCTACGGAAGGGGGTCGACTTGTGCGCAACCCCGACCTTCAGGATTTTGCTCTACGGAAGGGGGTGCACAAAAGTGTTCGTAATCAACCTCGGATTGTACTTTTCATCATCTAGGGGCACCGTAGGGACCGAAAAAAGTGGTTTCGCATGATAGTCCACCTCGACCCATGTCGACCCTTGCGCGACCCCGACCTTCAGGATTTTGCTCTACGGAAGGGGGTGCACAAAAGTGTTCGTAATCAACCTCGGATTGTACTTTTCATCATCTAGGGGCACCGTAGGGACCGAAAAAAGTGGTTTCGCATGATAGTCCACCTCGACCCATGTCGACCCTTGCGCGACCCCGACCTTCAGGATTTTGCTCTACGGAAGGGGGTGCACAAAAGTGTTCGTAATCAACCTCGGATTGTACTTTTCATCATCTAGGGGCACCGTAGGGACCGAAAAAAGTGGTTTCGTATGATAGTCCACCTCGACCCATGTCGACCCTTGCGCGACCCCCGACCTTCAGGATTTTGCACTACGGAAGGGGGTCTACTTGTGCGCAACCTCGACCTTCAGGATTTTGCTCTACGGAAGGGGGTGCACAAAAGTGTTCGTAATCAACCTCGGATTGTACTTTTCATCATCTAGGGGCACCGTAGGGACCGAAAAAAGTGGTTTCGCATGATAGTCCACCTCGACCCATGTCGACCCTTGCGCGACCCCGACCTTCAGGATTTTGCTCTACGGAAGGGGGTGCACACTTGTGCGACCCCGACCTTCAGGATTTTGCTCTACGGAAGGGGGTGCACAAAAGTGTTCGTAATCAACCTCGGATTGTACTTTTCATCATCTAGGGGCACCGTAGGGACCGAAAAAAGTGGTTTCGCATGATAGTCCACCTCGACCCATGTCGACCCTTGCGCGACCCCGACCTTCAGGATTTTGCTCTACGGAAGGGGGTCGACTTGTGCGCAACCCCGACCTTCAGGATTTTGCTCTACGGAAGGGGGTGCACAAAAGTGTTCGTAATCAACCTCGGATTGTACTTTTCATCATCTAGGGGCACCGTAGGGACCGAAAAAAGTGGTTTCGCATGATAGTCCACCTCGACCCATGTCGACCCTTGCGCGACCCCGACCTTCAGGATTTTGCTCTACGGAAGGGGGTGCACAAAAGTGTTCGTAATCAACCTCGGATTGTACTTTTCATCATCTAGGGGCACCGTAGGGACCGAAAAAAGTGGTTTCGCATGATAGTCCACCTCGACCCATGTCGACCCTTGCGCGACCCCGACCTTCAGGATTTTGCTCTACGGAAGGGGGTCTACTTGTGCGCAACCCCGACCTTCAGGATTTTGCTCTACGGAAGGGGGTGCACAAAAGTGTTCGTAATCAACCTCGGATTGTACTTTTCATCATCTAGGGGCACCGTAGGGACCGAAAAAAGTGGTTTCGCATGATAGTCCACCTCGACCCATGTCGACCCTTGCGCGACCCCGACCTTCAGGATTTTGCTCTACGGAAGGGGGTGCACAAAAGTGTTCGTAATCAACCTCGGATTGTACTTTTCATCATCTAGGGGCACCGTAGGGACCGAAAAAAGTGGTTTCGCATGATAGTCCACCTCGACCCATGTCGACCCTTGCGCGACCCCGACCTTCAGGATTTTGCTCTACGGAAGGGGGTGCACAAAAGTGTTCGTAATCAACCTCGGATTGTACTTTTCATCATCTAGGGGCACCGTAGGGACCGAAAAAAGTGGTTTCGCATGATAGTCCACCTCGACCCATGTCGACCCTTGCGCGACCCCGACCTTCAGGATTTTGCTCTACGGAAGGGGGTGCACAAAAGTGTTCGTAATCAACCTCGGATTGTACTTTTCATCATCTAGGGGCACCGTAGGGACCGAAAAAAGTGGTTTCGCATGATAGTCCACCTCGACCCATGTCGACCCTTGCGCGACCCCGACCTTCAGGATTTTGCTCTACGGAAGGGGGTGCACAAAAGTGTTCGTAATCAACCTCGGATTGTACTTTTCATCATCTAGGGGCACCGTAGGGACCGAAAAAAGTGGTTTCGCATGATAGTCCACCTCGACCCATGTCGACCCTTGCGCGACCCCGACCTTCAGGATTTTGCTCTACGGAAGGGGGTGCACAAAAGTGTTCGTAATCAACCTCGGATTGTACTTTTCATCATCTAGGGGCACCGTAGGGACCGAAAAAAGTGGTTTCGCATGATAGTCCACCTCGACCCATGTCGACCCTTGCGCGACCCCGACCTTCAGGATTTTGCTCTACGGAAGGGGTCTACTTGTGCGCAACCCCGACCTTCAGGATTTTGCTCTACGAAAGGGGGTGCACAAAAGTGTTCGTAATCAACCTCGGATTGTACTTTTCATCATCTAGGGGCACCGTAGGGACCGAAAAAAGTGGTTTCGTATGATAGTCCACCTCGACCCATGTCGACCCTTGCGCGACCCCGACCTTCAGGATTTTGCACTACGGAAGGGGGTCTACTTGTGCGCAACCCCGACCTTCAGGATTTTGCTCTACGGAAGGGGGTGCACAAAAGTGTTCGTAATCAACCTCGGATTGTACTTTTCATCATCTAGGGGCACCGTAGGGACCGAAAAAAGTGGTTTCGCATGATAGTCCACCTCGACCCATGTCGACCCTTGCGCGACCCCGACCTTCAGGATTTTGCTCTACGGAAGGGGGTCGACTTGTGCGCAACCCCGACCTTCAGGATTTTGCTCTACGGAAGGGGGTGCACAAAAGTGTTCGTAATCAACCTCGGATTGTACTTTTCATCATCTAGGGGCACCGTAGGGACCGAAAAAAGTGGTTTCGCATGATAGTCCACCTCGACCCATGTCGACCCTTGTGCGACCCCGACCTTCAGGATTTTGCTCTACGGAAGGGGGTGCACAAAAGTGTTCGTAATCAACCTCGGATTGTACTTTTCATCATCTAGGGGCACCGTAGGGACCGAAAAAAGTGGTTTCGCATGATAGTCCACCTCGACCCATGTCGACCCTTGCGCGACCCCGACCTTCAGGATTTTGCTCTACGGAAGGGGGTCTACTTGTGCGCAACCCCGACCTTCAGGATTTTGCTCTACGGAAGGGGGTGCACAAAAGTGTTCGTAATCAACCTCGGATTGTACTTTTCATCATCTAGGGGCACCGTAGGGACCGAAAAAAGTGGTTTCGCATGATAGTCCACCTCGACCCATGTCGACCCTTGCGCGACCCCGACCTTCAGGATTTTGCTCTACGGAAGGGGGTGCACAAAAGTGTTCGTAATCAACCTCGGATTGTACTTTTCATCATCTAGGGGCACCGTAGGGACCGAAAAAAGTGGTTTCGCATGATAGTCCACCTCGACCCATGTCGACCCTTGCGCGACCCCGACCTTCAGGATTTTGCTCTACGGAAGGGGGTGCACAAAAGTGTTCGTAATCAACCTCGGATTGTACTTTTCATCATCTAGGGGCACCGTAGGGACCGAAAAAAGTGGTTTCGCATGATAGTCCACCTCGACCCATGTCGACCCTTGCGCGACCCCGACCTTCAGGATTTTGCTCTACGGAAGGGGGTGCACAAAAGTGTTCGTAATCAACCTCGGATTGTACTTTTCATCATCTAGGGGCACCGTAGGGACCGAAAAAAGTGGTTTCGCATGATAGTCCACCTCGACCCATGTCGACCCTTGCGCGACCCCGACCTTCAGGATTTTGCTCTACGGAAGGGGGTGCACAAAAGTGTTCGTAATCAACCTCGGATTGTACTTTTCATCATCTAGGGGCACCGTAGGGACCGAAAAAAGTGGTTTCGCATGATAGTCCACCTCGACCCATGTCGACCCTTGCGCGACCCCGACCTTCAGGATTTTGCTCTACGGAAGGGGGTGCACAAAAGTGTTCGTAATCAACCTCGGATTGTACTTTTCATCATCTAGGGGCACCGTAGGGACCGAAAAAAGTGGTTTCGCATGATAGTCCACCTCGACCCATGTCGACCCTTGCGCGACCCCGACCTTCAGGATTTTGCTCTACGGAAGGGGGTGCACACTTGTGCGACCCCGACCTTCAGGATTTTGCTCTACGGAAGGGGGTGCACAAAAGTGTTCGTAATCAACCTCGGATTGTACTTTTCATCATCTAGGGGCACCGTAGGGACCGAAAAAAGTGGTTTCGCATGATAGTCCACCTCGACCCATGTCGACCCTTGCACGACCCCGACCTTCAGGATTTTGCTCTACGGAAGGGGGTCTACTTGTGCGCAACCCCGACCTTCAGGATTTTGCTCTACGGAAGGGGGTGCACAAAAGTGTTCGTAATCAACCTCGGATTGTACTTTTCATCATCTAGGGGCACCGTAGGGACCGAAAAAAGTGGTTTCGCATGATAGTCCACCTCGACCCATGTCGACCCTTGCGCGACCCCGACCTTCAGGATTTTGCTCTACGGAAGGGGGTCGACTTGTGCGCAACCCCGACCTTCAGGATTTTGCTCTACGGAAGGGGGTGCACAAAAGTGTTCGTAATCAACCTCGGATTGTACTTTTCATCATCTAGGGGCACCGTAGGGACCGAAAAAAGTGGTTTCGCATGATAGTCCACCTCGACCCATGTCGACCCTTGCGCGACCCCGACCTTCAGGATTTTGCTCTACGGAAGGGGGTGCACAAAAGTGTTCGTAATCAACCTCGGATTGTACTTTTCATCATCTAGGGGCACCGTAGGGACCGAAAAAAGTGGTTTCGCATGATAGTCCACCTCGACCCATGTCGACCCTTGCGCGACCCCGACCTTCAGGATTTTGCTCTACGGAAGGGGGTGCACAAAAGTGTTCGTAATCAACCTCGGATTGTACTTTTCATCATCTAGGGGCACCGTAGGGACCGAAAAAAGTGGTTTCGCATGATAGTCCACCTCGACCCTTGTCGACCCTTGCGCGACCCCGACCTTCAGGATTTTGCTCTACGGAAGGGGGTCTACTTGTGCGCAACCCCGACCTTCAGGATTTTGCTCTACGGAAGGGGGTGCACAAAAGTGTTCGTAATCAACCTCGGATTGTACTTTTCATCATCTAGGGGCACCGTAGGGACCGAAAAAAGTGGTTTCGCATGATAGTCCACCTCGACCCATGTCGACCCTTGCGCGACCCCGACCTTCAGGATTTTGCTCTACGGAAGGGGGTCTACTTGTGCGCAACCCCGACCTTCAGGATTTTGCTCTACGGAAGGGGGTGCACAAAAGTGTTCGTAATCAACCTCGGATTGTACTTTTCATCATCTAGGGGCACCGTAGGGACCGAAAAAAGTGGTTTCGCATGATAGTCCACCTCGACCCATGTCGACCCTTGCGCGACCCCGACCTTCAGGATTTTGCTCTACGGAAGGGGGTCGACTTGTGCGCAACCCCGACCTTCAGGATTTTGCTCTACGGAAGGGGGTGCACAAAAGTGTTCGTAATCAACCTCGGATTGTACTTTTCATCATCTAGGGGCACCGTAGGGACCGAAAAAAGTGGTTTCGCATGATAGTCCACCTCGACCCATGTCGACCCTTGCGCGACCCCGACCTTCAGGATTTTGCTCTACGGAAGGGGGTGCACAAAAGTGTTCGTAATCAACCTCGGATTGTACTTTTCATCATCTAGGGGCACCGTAGGGACCGAAAAAAGTGGTTTCGCATGATAGTCCACCTCGACCCATGTCGACCCTTGCACGACCCCGACCTTCAGGATTTTGCTCTACGGAAGGGGGTCTACTTGTGCGCAACCCCGACCTTCAGGATTTTGCTCTACGGAAGGGGGTGCACAAAAGTGTTCGTAATCAACCTCGGATTGTACTTTTCATCATCTAGGGGCACCGTAGGGACCGAAAAAAGTGGTTTCGCATGATAGTCCACCTCGACCCATGTCGACCCTTGCGCGACCCCGACCTTCAGGATTTTGCTCTACGGAAGGGGGTCGACTTGTGCGCAACCCCGACCTTCAGGATTTTGCTCTACGGAAGGGGGTGCACAAAAGTGTTCGTAATCAACCTCGGATTGTACTTTTCATCATCTAGGGGCACCGTAGGGACCGAAAAAAGTGGTTTCGCATGATAGTCCACCTCGACCCATGTCGACCCTTGCGCGACCCCGACCTTCAGGATTTTGCTCTACGGAAGGGGGTCTACTTGTGCGCAACCCCGACCTTCAGGATTTTGCTCTACGGAAGGGGGTGCACAAAAGTGTTCGTAATCAACCTCGGATTGTACTTTTCATCATCTAGGGACACCGTAGGGACCGAAAAAAGTGGTTTCGCATGATAGTCCACCTCGACCCATGTCGACCCTTGCGCGACCCCGACCTTCAGGATTTTGCTCTACGGAAGGGGGTGCACAAAAGTGTTCGTAATCAACCTCGGATTGTACTTTTCATCATCTAGGGCCACCGTAGGGACCGAAAAAAGTGGTTTCGCATGATAGTCCACCTCGACCCATGTCGACCCTTGCGCGACCCCGACCTTCAGGATTTTGCTCTACGGAAGGGGGTCGACCCTTGCGCGACCCCGACCTTCAGGATTTTGCTCTACGGAAGGGGGTGCACAAAAGTGTTCGTAATCAACCTCGGATTGTACTTTTCATCATCTAGGGGCACCGTAGGGACCGAAAAAAGTGGTTTCGCATGATAGTCCACCTCGACCCATGTCGACCCTTGCGCGACCCCGACCTTCAGGATTTTGCTCTACGGAAGGGGGTGCACACTTGTGCGACCCCGACCTTCAGGATTTTGCTCTACGGAAGGGGGTGCACACTTGTGCGACCCCGACCTTCAGGATTTTGCTCTACGGAAGGGGGTGCACAAAAGTGTTCGTAATCAACCTCGGATTGTACTTTTCATCATCTAGGGGCACCGTAGGGACCGAAAAAAGTGGTTTCGCATGATAGTCCACCTCGACCCATGTCGACCCTTGCGCGACCCCGACCTTCAGGATTTTGCTCTACGGAAGGGGGTGCACACTTGCGCGACCCCGACCTTCAGGATTTTGCTCTACGGAAGGGGGTGCACAAAAGTGTTCGTAATCAACCTCGGATTGTACTTTTCATCATCTAGGGGCACCGTAGGGACCGAAAAAAGTGGTTTCGCATGATAGTCCACCTCGACCCATGTCGACCCTTGCGCGACCCCGACCTTCAGGATTTTGCTCTACGGAAGGGGGTGCACACTTGCGCGACCCCGACCTTCAGGATTTTGCTCTACGGAAGGGGGTGCACAAAAGTGTTCGTAATCAACCTCGGATTGTACTTTTCATCATCTAGGGGCACCGTAGGGACCGAAAAAAGTGGTTTCGCATGATAGTCCACCTCGACCCATGTCGACCCTTGCGCGACCCCGACCTTCAGGATTTTGCTCTACGGAAGGGGGTGCACACTTGCGCGACCCCGACCTTCAGGATTTTGCTCTACGGAAGGGGGTGCACAAAAGTGTTCGTAATCAACCTCGGATTGTACTTTTCATCATCTAGGGGCACCGTAGGGACCGAAAAAAGTGGTTTCGCATGATAGTCCACCTCGACCCATGTCGACCCTTGCGCGACCCCGACCTTCAGGATTTTGCTCTACGGAAGGGGGTGCACAAAAGTGTTCGTAATCAACCTCGGATTGTACTTTTCATCATCTAGGGGCACCGTAGGGACCGAAAAAAGTGGTTTCGCATGATAGTCCACCTCGACCCATGTCGACCCTTGCGCGACCCCGACCTTCAGGATTTTGCTCTACGGAAGGGGGTCGACTTGTGCGCAACCCCGACCTTCAGGATTTTGCTCTACGGAAGGGGGTGCACAAAAGTGTTCGTAATCAACCTCGGATTGTACTTTTCATCATCTAGGGGCACCGTAGGGACCGAAAAAAGTGGTTTCGCATGATAGTCCACCTCGACCCATGTCGACCCTTGCGCGACCCCGACCTTCAGGATTTTGCTCTACGGAAGGGGGTGCACACTTGTGCGACCCCGACCTTCAGGATTTTGCTCTACGGAAGGGGGTGCACAAAAGTGTTCGTAATCAACCTCGGATTGTACTTTTCATCATCTAGGGGCACCGTAGGGACCGAAAAAAGTGGTTTCGCATGATAGTCCACCTCGACCCATGTCGACCCTTGCGCGACCCCGACCTTCAGGATTTTGCTCTACGGAAGGGGGTGCACAAAAGTGTTCGTAATCAACCTCGGATTGTACTTTTCATCATCTAGGGGCACCGTAGGGACCGAAAAAAGTGGTTTCGCATGATAGTCCACCTCGACCCATGTCGACCCTTGCGCGACCCCGACCTTCAGGATTTTGCTCTACGGAAGGGGGTCTACTTGTGCGCAACCCCGACCTTCAGGATTTTGCTCTACGGAAGGGGGTGCACAAAAGTGTTCGTAATCAACCTCGGATTGTACTTTTCATCATCTAGGGGCACCGTAGGGACCGAAAAAAGTGGTTTCGCATGATAGTCCACCTCGACCCATGTCGACCCTTGCGCGACCCCGACCTTCAGGATTTTGCTCTACGGAAGGGGTCTACCCTTGCGCGACCCCGACCTTCAGGATTTTGCTCTACGGAAGGGGGTCTACTTGTGCGCAACCCCGACCTTCAGGATTTTGCTCTACGGAAGGGGGTGCACAAAAGTGTTCGTAATCAACCTCGGATTGTACTTTTCATCATCTAGGGGCACCGTAGGGACCGAAAAAAGTGGTTTCGCATGATAGTCCACCTCGACCCATGTCGACCCTTGCGCGACCCCGACCTTCAGGATTTTGCTCTACGGAAGGGGGTCTACTTGTGCGCAACCCCGACCTTCAGGATTTTGCTCTACGGAAGGGGGTGCACAAAAGTGTTCGTAATCAACCTCGGATTGTACTTTTCATCATCTAGGGGCACCGTAGGGACCGAAAAAAGTGGTTTCGCATGATAGTCCACCTCGACCCATGTCGACCCTTGCGCGACCCCGACCTTCAGGATTTTGCTCTACGGAAGGGGGTGCACAAAAGTGTTCGTAATCAACCTCGGATTGTACTTTTCATCATCTAGGGGCACCGTAGGGACCGAAAAAAGTGGTTTCGCATGATAGTCCACCTCGACCCATGTCGACCCTTGCGCGACCCCGACCTTCAGGATTTTGCTCTACGGAAGGGGGTGCACAAAAGTGTTCGTAATCAACCTCGGATTGTACTTTTCATCATCTAGGGGCACCGTAGGGACCGAAAAAAGTGGTTTCGCATGATAGTCCACCTCGACCCATGTCGACCCTTGCGCAACCCCGACCTTCAGGATTTTGCTCTACGGAAGGGGGTGCACACTTGTACGACCCCGACCTTCAGGATTTTGCTCTACGGAAGGGGGTGCACAAAAGTGTTCGTAATCAACCTCGGATTGTACTTTTCATCATCTAGGGGCACCGTAGGGACCGAAAAAAGTGGTTTCGCATGATAGTCCACCTCGACCCATGTCGACCCTTGCGCGACCCCGACCTTCAGGATTTTGCTCTACGGAAGGGGGTGCACACTTGTGCGACCCCGACCTTCAGGATTTTGCTCTACGGAAGGGGGTGCACAAAAGTGTTCGTAATCAACCTCGGATTGTACTTTTCATCATCTAGGGGCACCGTAGGGACCGAAAAAAGTGGTTTCGCATGATAGTCCACCTCGACCCATGTCGACCCTTGCGCGACCCCGACCTTCAGGATTTTGCTCTACGGAAGGGGGTCTACCCTTGCGCGACCCCGACCTTCAGGATTTTGCTCTACGGAAGGGGGTGCACAAAAGTGTTCGTAATCAACCTCGGATTGTACTTTTCATCATCTAGGGGCACCGTAGGGACCGAAAAAAGTGGTTTCGCATGATAGTCCACCTCGACCCATGTCGACCCTTGCGCGACCCCGACCTTCAGGATTTTGCTCTACGGAAGGGGGTGCACAAAAGTGTTCGTAATCAACCTCGGATTGTACTTTTCATCATCTAGGGGCACCGTAGGGACCGAAAAAAGTGGTTTCGCATGATAGTCCACCTCGACCCATGTCGACCCTTGCGCGACCCCGACCTTCAGGATTTTGCTCTACGGAAGGGGGTCTACTTGTGCGCAACCCCGACCTTCAGGATTTTGCTCTACGGAAGGGGGTGCACAAAAGTGTTCGTAATCAACCTCGGATTGTACTTTTCATCATCTAGGGACACCGTAGGGACCGAAAAAAGTGGTTTCGCATGATAGTCCACCTCGACCCATGTCGACCCTTGCGCGACCCCGACCTTCAGGATTTTGCTCTACGGAAGGGGGTGCACAAAAGTGTTCGTAATCAACCTCGGATTGTACTTTTCATCATCTAGGGCCACCGTAGGGACCGAAAAAAGTGGTTTCGCATGATAGTCCACCTCGACCCATGTCGACCCTTGCGCGACCCCGACCTTCAGGATTTTGCTCTACGGAAGGGGGTCTACTTGTGCGCAACCCCGACCTTCAGGATTTTGCTCTACGGAAGGGGGTGCACAAAAGTGTTCGTAATCAACCTCGGATTGTACTTTTCATCATCTAGGGGCACCGTAGGGACCGAAAAAAGTGGTTTCGCATGATAGTCCACCTCGACCCATGTCGACCTTTGCGCGACCCCGACCTTCAGGATTTTGCTCTACGGAAGGGGGTGCACAAAAGTGTTCGTAATCAACCTCGGATTGTACTTTTCATCATCTAGGGGCACCGTAGGGACCGAAAAAAGTGGTTTCGCATGATAGTCCACCTCGACCCATGTCGACCCTTGCGCGACCCCGACCTTCAGGATTTTGCTCTACGGAAGGGGGTGCACAAAAGTGTTCGTAATCAACCTCGGATTGTACTTTTCATCATCTAGGGGCACCGTAGGGACCGAAAAAAGTGGTTTCGCATGATAGTCCACCTCGACCCATGTCGACCCTTGCGCGACCCCGACCTTCAGGATTTTGCTCTACGGAAGGGGGTCGACTTGTGCGCAACCCCGACCTTCAGGATTTTGCTCTACGGAAGGGGGTGCACAAAAGTGTTCGTAATCAACCTCGGATTGTACTTTTCATCATCTAGGGGCACCGTAGGGACCGAAAAAAGTGGTTTCGCATGATAGTCCACCTCGACCCATGTCGACCCTTGCGCGACCCCGACCTTCAGGATTTTGCTCTACGGAAGGGGTCTACCCTTGCTCGACCCCGACCTTCAGGATTTTGCTCTACGGAAGGGGGTGCACAAAAGTGTTCGTAATCAACCTCGGATTGTACTTTTCATCATCTAGGGGCACCGTAGGGACCGAAAAAAGTGGTTTCGCATGATAGTCCACCTCGACCCATGTCGACCCTTGCGCGACCCCGACCTTCAGGATTTTGCTCTACGGAAGGGGGTCGACTTGTGCGCAACCCCGACCTTCAGGATTTTGCTCTACGGAAGGGGGTGCACAAAAGTGTTCGTAATCAACCTCGGATTGTACTTTTCATCATCTAGGGGCACCGTAGGGACCGAAAAAAGTGGTTTCGCATGATAGTCCACCTCGACCCATGTCGACCCTTGCGCGACCCCGACCTTCAGGATTTTGCTCTACGGAAGGGGGTGCACACTTGCGCGACCCCGACCTTCAGGATTTTGCTCTACGGAAGGGGGTGCACAAAAGTGTTCGTAATCAACCTCGGATTGTACTTTTCATCATCTAGGGGCACCGTAGGGACCGAAAAAAGTGGTTTCGCATGATAGTCCACCTCGACCCATGTCGACCCTTGCGCGACCCCGACCTTCAGGATTTTGCTCTACGGAAGGGGGTGCACAAAAGTGTTCGTAATCAACCTCGGATTGTACTTTTCATCATCTAGGGGCACCGTAGGGACCGAAAAAAGTGGTTTCGCATGATAGTCCACCTCGACCCATGTCGACCCTTGCGCGACCCCGACCTTCAGGATTTTGCTCTACGGAAGGGGGTCGACTTGTGCGCAACCCCGACCTTCAGGATTTTGCTCTACGGAAGGGGGTGCACAAAAGTGTTCGTAATCAACCTCGGATTGTACTTTTCATCATCTAGGGGCACCGTAGGGACCGAAAAAAGTGGTTTCGCATGATAGTCCACCTCGACCCATGTCGACCCTTGCGCGACCCCGACCTTCAGGATTTTGCTCTACGGAAGGGGGGTGCACACTTGTGCGACCCCGACCTTCAGGATTTTGCTCTACGGAAGGGGGTGCACAAAAGTGTTCGTAATCAACCTCGGATTGTACTTTTCATCATCTAGGGGCACCGTAGGGACCGAAAAAAGTGGTTTCGCATGATAGTCCACCTCGACCCATGTCGACCCTTGCGCGACCCCGACCTTCAGGATTTTGCTCTACGGAAGGGGGTCTACTTGTGCGCAACCCCGACCTTCAGGATTTTGCTCTACGGAAGGGGGTGCACAAAAGTGTTCGTAATCAACCTCGGATTGTACTTTTCATCATCTAGGGGCACCGTAGGGACCGAAAAAAGTGGTTTCGCATGATAGTCCACCTCGACCCATGTCGACCCTTGCGCGACCCCGACCTTCAGGATTTTGCTCTACGGAAGGGGGTCGACTTGTGCGCAACCCCGACCTTCAGGATTTTGCTCTACGGAAGGGGGTGCACAAAAGTGTTCGTAATCAACCTCGGATTGTACTTTTCATCATCTAGGGGCACCGTAGGGACCGAAAAAAGTGGTTTCGCATGATAGTCCACCTCGACCCATGTCGACCCTTGCGCGACCCCGACCTTCAGGATTTTGCTCTACGGAAGGGGGTGCACAAAAGTGTTCGTAATCAACCTCGGATTGTACTTTTCATCATCTAGGGGCACCGTAGGGACCGAAAAAAGTGGTTTCGCATGATAGTCCACCTCGACCCATGTCGACCCTTGCGCGACCCCGACCTTCAGGATTTTGCTCTACGGAAGGGGGTCTACTTGTGCGCAACCCCGACCTTCAGGATTTTGCTCTACGGAAGGGGGTGCACAAAAGTGTTCGTAATCAACCTCGGATTGTACTTTTCATCATCTAGGGGCACCGTAGGGACCGAAAAAAGTGGTTTCGCATGATAGTCCACCTCGACCCATGTCGACCCTTGCGCGACCCCGACCTTCAGGATTTTGCTCTACGGAAGGGGGTGCACAAAAGTGTTCGTAATCAACCTCGGATTGTACTTTTCATCATCTAGGGGCACCGTAGGGACCGAAAAAAGTGGTTTCGTATGATAGTCCACCTCGACCCATGTCGACCCTTGCGCGACCCCGACCTTCAGGATTTTGCACTACGGAAGGGGGTCTACTTGTGCGCAACCCCGACCTTCAGGATTTTGCTCTACGGAAGGGGGTGCACAAAAGTGTTCGTAATCAACCTCGGATTGTACTTTTCATCATCTAGGGGCACCGTAGGGACCGAAAAAAGTGGTTTCGCATGATAGTCCACCTCGACCCATGTCGACCCTTGCGCGACCCCGACCTTCAGGATTTTGCTCTACGGAAGGGGGTGCACACTTGTGCGACCCCGACCTTCAGGATTTTGCTCTACGGAAGGGGGTGCACAAAAGTGTTCGTAATCAACCTCGGATTGTACTTTTCATCATCTAGGGGCACCGTAGGGACCGAAAAAAGTGGTTTCGCATGATAGTCCACCTCGACCCATGTCGACCCTTGCGCGACCCCGACCTTCAGGATTTTGCTCTACGGAAGGGGGTCGACTTGTGCGCAACCCCGACCTTCAGGATTTTGCTCTACGGAAGGGGGTGCACAAAAGTGTTCGTAATCAACCTCGGATTGTACTTTTCATCATCTAGGGGCACCGTAGGGACCGAAAAAAGTGGTTTCGCATGATAGTCCACCTCGACCCATGTCGACCCTTGCGCGACCCCGACCTTCAGGATTTTGCTCTACGGAAGGGGGTGCACAAAAGTGTTCGTAATCAACCTCGGATTGTACTTTTCATCATCTAGGGGCACCGTAGGGACCGAAAAAAGTGGTTTCGCATGATAGTCCACCTCGACCCATGTCGACCCTTGCGCGACCCCGACCTTCAGGATTTTGCTCTACGGAAGGGGGTCTACTTGTGCGCAACCCCGACCTTCAGGATTTTGCTCTACGGAAGGGGGTGCACAAAAGTGTTCGTAATCAACCTCGGATTGTACTTTTCATCATCTAGGGGCACCGTAGGGACCGAAAAAAGTGGTTTCGCATGATAGTCCACCTCGACCCATGTCGACCCTTGCGCGACCCCGACCTTCAGGATTTTGCTCTACGGAAGGGGGTGCACAAAAGTGTTCGTAATCAACCTCGGATTGTACTTTTCATCATCTAGGGGCACCGTAGGGACCGAAAAAAGTGGTTTCGCATGATAGTCCACCTCGACCCATGTCGACCCTTGCGCGACCCCGACCTTCAGGATTTTGCTCTACGGAAGGGGGTGCACAAAAGTGTTCGTAATCAACCTCGGATTGTACTTTTCATCATCTAGGGGCACCATAGGGACCGAAAAAAGTGGTTTCGCATGATAGTCCAGCTCGACCCATGTCGACCCTTGCGCGACCCCGACCTTCAGGATTTTGCTCTACGGAAGGGGGTCTACTTGTGCGCAACCCCGACCTTCAGGATTTTGCTCTACGGAAGGGGGTGCACAAAAGTGTTCGTAATCAACCTCGGATTGTACTTTTCATCATCTAGGGGCACCGTAGGGACCGAAAAAAGTGGTTTCGCATGATAGTCCACCTCGACCCATGTCGACCCTTGCGCGACCCCGACCTTCAGGATTTTGCTCTACGGAAGGGGGTCGACTTGTGCGCAACCCCGACCTTCAGGATTTTGCTCTACGGAAGGGGGTGCACAAAAGTGTTCGTAATCAACCTCGGATTGTACTTTTCATCATCTAGGGGCACCGTAGGGACCGAAAAAAGTGGTTTCGCATGATAGTCCACCTCGACCCATGTCGACCCTTGCGCGACCCCGACCTTCAGGATTTTGCTCTACGGAAGGGGGTCGACTTGTGCGCAACCCCGACCTTCAGGATTTTGCTCTACGGAAGGGGGTGCACAAAAGTGTTCGTAATCAACCTCGGATTGTACTTTTCATCATCTAGGGGCACCGTAGGGACCGAAAAAAGTGGTTTCGCATGATAGTCCACCTCGACCCATGTCGACCCTTGCGCGACCCCGACCTTCAGGATTTTGCTCTACGGAAGGGGGTGCACAAAAGTGTTCGTAATCAACCTCGGATTGTACTTTTCATCATCTAGGGGCACCGTAGGGACCGAAAAAAGTGGTTTCGCATGATAGTCCACCTCGACCCATGTCGACCCTTGCGCGACCCCGACCTTCAGGATTTTGCTCTACGGAAGGGGGTCTACTTGTGCGCAACCCCGACCTTCAGGATTTTGCTCTACGGAAGGGGGTGCACAAAAGTGTTCGTAATCAACCTCGGATTGTACTTTTCATCATCTAGGGGCACCGTAGGGACCGAAAAAAGTGGTTTCGCATGATAGTCCACCTCGACCCATGTCGACCCTTGCGCGACCCCGACCTTCAGGATTTTGCTCTACGGAAGGGGGTGCACAAAAGTGTTCGTAATCAACCTCGGATTGTACTTTTCATCATCTAGGGGCACCGTAGGGACCGAAAAAAGTGGTTTCGTATGATAGTCCACCTCGACCCATGTCGACCCTTGCGCGACCCCGACCTTCAGGATTTTGCACTACGGAAGGGGGTCTACTTGTGCGCAACCCCGACCTTCAGGATTTTGCTCTACGGAAGGGGGTGCACAAAAGTGTTCGTAATCAACCTCGGATTGTACTTTTCATCATCTAGGGGCACCGTAGGGACCGAAAAAAGTGGTTTCGCATGATAGTCCACCTCGACCCATGTCGACCCTTGCGCGACCCCGACCTTCAGGATTTTGCTCTACGGAAGGGGGTCGACTTGTGCGCAACCCCGACCTTCAGGATTTTGCTCTACGGAAGGGGGTGCACAAAAGTGTTCGTAATCAACCTCGGATTGTACTTTTCATCATCTAGGGGCACCGTAGGGACCGAAAAAAGTGGTTTCGCATGATAGTCCACCTCGACCCATGTCGACCCTTGCGCGACCCCGACCTTCAGGATTTTGCTCTACGGAAGGGGGTGCACAAAAGTGTTCGTAATCAACCTCGGATTGTACTTTTCATCATCTAGGGGCACCGTAGGGACCGAAAAAAGTGGTTTCGCATGATAGTCCACCTCGACCCATGTCGACCCTTGCGCGACCCCGACCTTCAGGATTTTGCTCTACGGAAGGGGGTGCACAAAAGTGTTCGTAATCAACCTCGGATTGTACTTTTCATCATCTAGGGGCACCGTAGGGACCGAAAAAAGTGGTTTCGCATGATAGTCCACCTCGACCCATGTCGACCCTTGCGCGACCCCGACCTTCAGGATTTTGCTCTACGGAAGGGGGTGCACAAAAGTGTTCGTAATCAACCTCGGATTGTACTTTTCATCATCTAGGGGCACCGTAGGGACCGAAAAAAGTGGTTTCGCATGATAGTCCACCTCGACCCATGTCGACCCTTGCGCGACCCCGACCTTCAGGATTTTGCTCTACGGAAGGGGGTGCACAAAAGTGTTCGTAATCAACCTCGGATTGTACTTTTCATCATCTAGGGGCACCGTAGGGACCGAAAAAAGTGGTTTCGCATGATAGTCCACCTCGACCCATGTCGACCCTTGCGCGACCCCGACCTTCAGGATTTTGCTCTACGGAAGGGGGTGCACAAAAGTGTTCGTAATCAACCTCGGATTGTACTTTTCATCATCTAGGGGCACCGTAGGGACCGAAAAAAGTGGTTTCGCATGATAGTCCACCTCGACCCATGTCGACCCTTGCGCGACCCCGACCTTCAGGATTTTGCTCTACGGAAGGGGTCTACTTGTGCGCAACCCCGACCTTCAGGATTTTGCTCTACGAAAGGGGGTGCACAAAAGTGTTCGTAATCAACCTCGGATTGTACTTTTCATCATCTAGGGGCACCGTAGGGACCGAAAAAAGTGGTTTCGCATGATAGTCCACCTCGACCCATGTCGACCCTTGCGCGACCCCGACCTTCAGGATTTTGCTCTACGGAAGGGGGTCGACTTGTGCGCAACCCCGACCTTCAGGATTTTGCTCTACGGAAGGGGGTGCACAAAAGTGTTCGTAATCAACCTCGGATTGTACTTTTCATCATCTAGGGGCACCGTAGGGACCGAAAAAAGTGGTTTCGCATGATAGTCCACCTCGACCCATGTCGACCCTTGCGCGACCCCGACCTTCAGGATTTTGCTCTACGGAAGGGGTCTACCCTTGCTCGACCCCGACCTTCAGGATTTTGCTCTACGGAAGGGGGTGCACAAAAGTGTTCGTAATCAACCTCGGATTGTACTTTTCATCATCTAGGGGCACCGTAGGGACCGAAAAAAGTGGTTTCGCATGATAGTCCACCTCGACCCATGTCGACCCTTGCGCGACCCCGACCTTCAGGATTTTGCTCTACGGAAGGGGGTCGACTTGTGCGCAACCCCGACCTTCAGGATTTTGCTCTACGGAAGGGGGTGCACAAAAGTGTTCGTAATCAACCTCGGATTGTACTTTTCATCATCTAGGGGCACCGTAGGGACCGAAAAAAGTGGTTTCGCATGATAGTCCACCTCGACCCATGTCGACCCTTGCGCGACCCCGACCTTCAGGATTTTGCTCTACGGAAGGGGGTGCACACTTGCGCGACCCCGACCTTCAGGATTTTGCTCTACGGAAGGGGGTGCACAAAAGTGTTCGTAATCAACCTCGGATTGTACTTTTCATCATCTAGGGGCACCGTAGGGACCGAAAAAAGTGGTTTCGCATGATAGTCCACCTCGACCCATGTCGACCCTTGCGCGACCCCGACCTTCAGGATTTTGCTCTACGGAAGGGGGTCGACTTGTGCGCAACCCCGACCTTCAGGATTTTGCTCTACGGAAGGGGGTGCACAAAAGTGTTCGTAATCAACCTCGGATTGTACTTTTCATCATCTAGGGGCACCGTAGGGACCGAAAAAAGTGGTTTCGCATGATAGTCCACCTCGACCCATGTCGACCCTTGTGCGACCCCGACCTTCAGGATTTTGCTCTACGGAAGGGGGTGCACAAAAGTGTTCGTAATCAACCTCGGATTGTACTTTTCATCATCTAGGGGCACCGTAGGGACCGAAAAAAGTGGTTTCGCATGATAGTCCACCTCGACCCATGTCGACCCTTGCGCGACCCCGACCTTCAGGATTTTGCTCTACGGAAGGGGGTCTACTTGTGCGCAACCCCGACCTTCAGGATTTTGCTCTACGGAAGGGGGTGCACAAAAGTGTTCGTAATCAACCTCGGATTGTACTTTTCATCATCTAGGGGCACCGTAGGGACCGAAAAAAGTGGTTTCGCATGATAGTCCACCTCGACCCATGTCGACCCTTGCGCGACCCCGACCTTCAGGATTTTGCTCTACGGAAGGGGGTGCACAAAAGTGTTCGTAATCAACCTCGGATTGTACTTTTCATCATCTAGGGGCACCGTAGGGACCGAAAAAAGTGGTTTCGCATGATAGTCCACCTCGACCCATGTCGACCCTTGCGCGACCCCGACCTTCAGGATTTTGCTCTACGGAAGGGGGTGCACAAAAGTGTTCGTAATCAACCTCGGATTGTACTTTTCATCATCTAGGGGCACCGTAGGGACCGAAAAAAGTGGTTTCGCATGATAGTCCACCTCGACCCATGTCGACCCTTGCGCGACCCCGACCTTCAGGATTTTGCTCTACGGAAGGGGGTGCACAAAAGTGTTCGTAATCAACCTCGGATTGTACTTTTCATCATCTAGGGGCACCGTAGGGACCGAAAAAAGTGGTTTCGCATGATAGTCCACCTCGACCCATGTCGACCCTTGCGCGACCCCGACCTTCAGGATTTTGCTCTACGGAAGGGGGTGCACAAAAGTGTTCGTAATCAACCTCGGATTGTACTTTTCATCATCTAGGGGCACCGTAGGGACCGAAAAAAGTGGTTTCGCATGATAGTCCACCTCGACCCATGTCGACCCTTGCGCGACCCCGACCTTCAGGATTTTGCTCTACGGAAGGGGGTGCACAAAAGTGTTCGTAATCAACCTCGGATTGTACTTTTCATCATCTAGGGGCACCGTAGGGACCGAAAAAAGTGGTTTCGCATGATAGTCCACCTCGACCCATGTCGACCCTTGCGCGACCCCGACCTTCAGGATTTTGCTCTACGGAAGGGGGTGCACACTTGTGCGACCCCGACCTTCAGGATTTTGCTCTACGGAAGGGGGTGCACAAAAGTGTTCGTAATCAACCTCGGATTGTACTTTTCATCATCTAGGGGCACCGTAGGGACCGAAAAAAGTGGTTTCGCATGATAGTCCACCTCGACCCATGTCGACCCTTGCACGACCCCGACCTTCAGGATTTTGCTCTACGGAAGGGGGTCTACTTGTGCGCAACCCCGACCTTCAGGATTTTGCTCTACGGAAGGGGGTGCACAAAAGTGTTCGTAATCAACCTCGGATTGTACTTTTCATCATCTAGGGGCACCGTAGGGACCGAAAAAAGTGGTTTCGCATGATAGTCCACCTCGACCCATGTCGACCCTTGCGCGACCCCGACCTTCAGGATTTTGCTCTACGGAAGGGGGTCGACTTGTGCGCAACCCCGACCTTCAGGATTTTGCTCTACGGAAGGGGGTGCACAAAAGTGTTCGTAATCAACCTCGGATTGTACTTTTCATCATCTAGGGGCACCGTAGGGACCGAAAAAAGTGGTTTCGCATGATAGTCCACCTCGACCCATGTCGACCCTTGCGCGACCCCGACCTTCAGGATTTTGCTCTACGGAAGGGGGTGCACAAAAGTGTTCGTAATCAACCTCGGATTGTACTTTTCATCATCTAGGGGCACCGTAGGGACCGAAAAAAGTGGTTTCGCATGATAGTCCACCTCGACCCATGTCGACCCTTGCGCGACCCCGACCTTCAGGATTTTGCTCTACGGAAGGGGGTCGACTTGTGCGCAACCCCGACCTTCAGGATTTTGCTCTACGGAAGGGGGTGCACAAAAGTGTTCGTAATCAACCTCGGATTGTACTTTTCATCATCTAGGGGCACCGTAGGGACCGAAAAAAGTGGTTTCGCATGATAGTCCACCTCGACCCATGTCGACCCTTGCGCGACCCCGACCTTCAGGATTTTGCTCTACGGAAGGGGGTGCACACTTGTGCGACCCCGACCTTCAGGATTTTGCTCTACGGAAGGGGGTCGACTTGTGCGCAACCCCGACCTTCAGGATTTTGCTCTACGGAAGGGGGTGCACAAAAGTGTTCGTAATCAACCTCGGATTGTACTTTTCATCATCTAGGGGCACCGTAGGGACCGAAAAAAGTGGTTTCGCATGATAGTCCACCTCGACCCATGTCGACCCTTGCGCGACCCCGACCTTCAGGATTTTGCTCTACGGAAGGGGGTGCACAAAAGTGTTCGTAATCAACCTCGGATTGTACTTTTCATCATCTAGGGGCACCGTAGGGACCGAAAAAAGTGGTTTCGCATGATAGTCCACCTCGACCCATGTCGACCCTTGCGCGACCCCGACCTTCAGGATTTTGCTCTACGGAAGGGGGTGCACACTTGTGCGACCCCGACCTTCAGGATTTTGCTCTACGGAAGGGGGTCGACTTGTGCGCAACCCCGACCTTCAGGATTTTGCTCTACGGAACGGGGTGCACAAAAGTGTTCGTAATCAACCTCGGATTGTACTTTTCATCATCTAGGGGCACCGTAGGGACCGAAAAAAGTGGTTTCGCATGATAGTCCACCTCGACCCATGTCGACCCTTGCGCGACCCCGACCTTCAGGATTTTGCTCTACGGAAGGAGTCCTCTCTGTACAAGGTTTAGGGGTACATTTTCACCCAAAAACCACTATCGCTCATCCGAAACAACTCCTCGACATGTGTCTTCTCTGTGAATTTGGCCCCGATCTGACGAGTAGTTTTCGAGATATGCCCCTCTGAAGGTACATATTGGGACTTAGCCGATTTTCACCCATTGCGGTGTCTATGGGGTGTTGAGAATCGCTCTACCGACCAG
>NW_026525511.1:365000-387500 GCF_943737925.1 Anopheles nili | reverse complement strand
GCCTCCAGAGACCTCACTAAAGAATCCATCGGTAGTAGCGACGGGCGGTGTGTACAAAGGGCAGGGACGTAATCAGCGCTAGGTAATGACCAGCACTTACTAGAAATTCCAGGTTCATGAGGACCGTTGCAGTCCTCAATCCCGACTAAATGAGCATTTGGGTGATTTCCCGTTCCTCTCGGAATGGGGGCGCCGTACGGCGAGAACACGCTGCGGCTCACATTGTAGCACGCGTGCAGCCCAGAACATCTAAGGGCATCACGGACCTGTTATCGCTCAATCTCACCTTGCTAAACACAAGTTGTCCCGCTAAGCAGGGCAAACTTAGCTGACGACCCCCGCGAAGGGGCCACCGGCTGTGACGTCAGGTGCGCCCGGGGGCGCACTGCTGACAGCGTTCTAGTTAGCCTGATCGAGTCGCGTTCGTTATCGGAATTAACCAGACAAATCATTCCACGAACTAAGAACGGCCATGCACCACTACCCTTAAATTTGAGAAAGAGCTCTTAATCTGTCTTACCTCGATAAGTTCGGACCTGGTAAGTTTTCCCGTGTTGAGTCAAATTAAGCCGCAAGCTCCACTTCTTTTTTTTTTTTTGTTACAAAGTCGGTTTATTGATATAATATATACATAATTTAAACCTTCGCGTTCCGAGAAGCTGTTTCCCCGCGAGGGATATGCTTCTCGGATTTATAGTTCTGTTTGAAATCACAATGTAAACACATTTCTCATTCGCTTCATTTTCTTTCAATAATGTTCCCCCTTTCTGCAGATTACGCCACGGCGTAACCAGCAACTTTC
Organism: Anopheles nili; assembly: GCF_943737925.1. NCBI lineage: Eukaryota > Metazoa > Arthropoda > Insecta > Diptera > Culicidae > Anopheles > Anopheles nili. Next base: position 386,698 of record NW_026525511.1, on the reverse strand, counting down.
AACGTCCGGAGAACTCTGCAGCGCTTGCCGCTGCCTCCTCCGCAGATGTCATCATTTCTCCAGTGCCGTCCAGTGACTGCTGCCGCTGGGCCCGGACCTCGCGACGATACGCGCGTTGCCGCTCGTTCCGTCGTTGTCTCACTAATTCCGCCCTCCGTGCCACGGTGGACGGCGAAGGCGGCGTCATCGCTCTGCTGTAACGCACCAGCAGAGGAGAGCCGGGATTGCGGACCATCCGCATCCTTCGCCGCCTTTCGTTGTCCCGACGCTGCCGCTCGCGACGCCGATCCTGCAGAATCTGCGCCTCTCGCTGCGATACCGGGTGCGCTGTCCGGAGCTCGTTCAAAACCAGTCGTCTGGCACGTTGCTGAGCGTTGCGCCGCTCACGCCGCCGTTCGACCAGTTCCTCGTGCGCTGTTCGGGAGTCATCAAGTGCCGCATTCCGCTCCGCCAGGCTGGACCGCTGCCAGGTCTCCCGCAGCTCCTCTGTGATGAGGCTGCAGGCTTCGCAGACGCTGCTCCAGTTTGACGGGCTCTGCAACATGTGACCCACCAGAGTCTCCGCTTCCAAGGGTTCTCCGTCCGCCGCCGTTAGATGAAGCGCTCGCACGTGTTCAAACCGAGGACACTCAAAGAGGACGTGACCGACCGTCTCCTCCACCGCCAGACACTGGGGGCAGTCAGGGGACGAAGTGAACTGCATGGCGCTAAGGTACTCCCGGAAAAATCCATGTCCCGAGAGCACTTGAGCCAACGCAAACGTCACTTGTCCGTGATTCCTTTCCTGCCAGGGTGCTATCTGCGGCAACACCCTATGCGTCCAGCGGATGAAACGGCTGGCCGACCGGTGATGATGGTCCTCGCCGTCGTCGTCGCCCTCCTGGTGTTCATCGTCGTCGTCGCGCTGCTCTGCTGAAGACTCTTCGGTGTTCTGCCGTTGTTGTCGCTGGGCCTGCCCTTCCGCCACCGCGTCCCATGAGCGCTGCCAGGCGCACATCGTCGCACGCCGCTCCTCCTTGCGGATGGCATCCGTAGAAGGGGCGCGATCGATGGCATGCAGCCGCTCATAAATCCTGGCGTCCTCCTCCACCAGCAAGCCGATGGGAATGAGTCCGGCCAGGATTGTTGCTACGCTGTGGCTGACGGTTCGGAATGCGCAGGCCGTCCGAATCGCAGGGATCCGTTGCGATCGCTGGAGAAGCCTGGCACACGCCTGCAGGCTGGTCGCGCTGTGCCATACTGGAGCCGCATACCGGATGACCGATGACACTACACCCGCGAGCAGTCGTCGTTGAGCTGGCTTGGGACCACCGTGGTTCTGCATCAATGCAGTTACTGCTTTCGCAACACGGAGAGCCTTTTGCGACACGGCCTCGACGTGCTGTTTCCAGCTAAGGTGATCCTCCAGCGTGACGCCGAGGTAGCGGATGGTCCTTGACGACTCGACGATTGTGCCGCAGATGTCTACCGGAATACGCGGGTGTCCCTGACGGAGGCTGCTGATCATTACCATCTCCGTTTTACCGGCGGAGAGCTTGAGGTGGTGACGCTCCATCCACTGGTTGATGATCAGTACAGCCTTTTCGGCCTCTGCAGCGGCCTCTCTGGGAGTACAACCCGGAGCCGTCAAGACGATGTCGTCCGCGTACCCGATGATGTCGACGCCCGGTGGCAGCTCCAAGCCTAAAACGCCATCGTACAATACGTTCCAGAGGGTCGGTCCCAGGATCGACCCCTGCGGCACTCCTGCGGATACGTCGCGAGCAACGATGCCCCTGCTGGTCTCGTACCACAGCACGCGGCCGGTGAAGTAGCTCCGAAGGAGCCTCTGCAGCGGCTGCGGCACCAGCTTCTCCTTCAGGCATTGTCCAATCGCCGTCCAACTGGCGCTGTTGAAGGCGTTGGCAACGTCCAAGGCTACCACCATGAGGCATCGTTTATCCCGACGGTTGGTTCTTCCAAAGGCCATGGCGCGTTGTCCTCGGGCCACCACCTCCTGAATGGCTTGCACTGTCGATCTCCCCCTACGGAAACCGTACTGTGCGGGGGAGAGACGGGGAGCGTTGGCCTGCTCCAAGTGCTCGTTGAGCCGATTCAGTACTATGCGCTCAAACACTTTAGCGGCAGTGTCGAGCATGCATAGGGGCCTATATGATGACGGCAGGCCCGGTGGTTTGCCCGGTTTCGCCAATAGCACCAACCGTTGGCGCTTCCACTGCGCCGGGAATTCTGCTCTGTCGATGAGGTCCTGGTATATCCGGCAGAACGTACCAGGACTCGTCCGAATGGCCACCGTCAATGCGCCATTAGGAATCCCGTCGATGCCCGGGGCCTTTCGCGGGTTCAGTGAAGCAGCGATTTCCAACAGCTCGTCCTCGGAGACGGGGCGGATGGTCGACGCCGCCGTCGGTGATGGTTCCGGCCACTCCATCGCAGGGTGTTCGGGGAACAGCTCCGCCACGATGGTGCCGAGCACTTGAGGGTCCCGCTCTGGCGGTGTTCGACTTCCCCTCAAGCGAGTCATCACGACCCTGTAGCCGGCTCCGAAGATGTTGCTCTCTGCCTCGTTGATAAGATCCTGGAAGCAGCGACGCTTGCTTGCCCGGATTTCCGCTTCGAACTGGCGCTCCACGACGCGCGCCATGTTCATTCGGCAAGCACGCTGCTCCGGATCCCTTGCCTGTTGCACTGCTTCCCTGGCTCGCTGACAGGCAGTCCTCAGCTCCGCCAGCTGAGGGTTCCACCAAAAGGCCGAGCGGTTGGCTCCCAGGCCCGGCTGATGCCTCGGCATTGTGGCGTTACATGCCTCGCGTAGGGTCTTCATCAGCCCTTTCACATCCTTCGCCATTTCATCAAGGCGGAGATCAACCAACAGTTCAGCGAAGATGTTCGGGCTGAACCTGGTGATCATCCACCTCATGATGTTCCGTGATCGGTCTCGGTGTTCTGTTGTCGCGCTCCGTGCATGATGCTCGCGGTTGCTGTTGTTAGCTTCGCTGATGGTGAAGCAAACCGCTCGATGGTCACTCAGAGTGGGCCGGCTGCTGACCGCCCAATCGCCCGGACCAGCGATGGCATGGCTGGCGAAGGATACGTCGACTATGCTCTCGCTGGCAACCCCGTTCCCTACGAAGGTGGGTGTGTCGCCGCGATTGAGCACCTTCAAACCTAGCCGTTCGCAGGTCAGCAGCAGCTCCTCGCCCTTGGCGGACGAGCGAGGGCTGCCCCACTCTTCATGGCTGGCGTTGAAGTCTCCAGCGAGGACGATTCGCTGGTGACCCATTGCCACCATTTCAACGGCTTCCAGCACCTGCACAAAGCGCTCAACGTTGACTAGAGGCCGAACGTAGCAGCAGATGAAGAGCACGCCGTCAATGACGGCTGCTGCCACCCACGGCACTCCAGTCGCTAGCACTCTCTGAACTGGCGACCTACCTGTCGCTATAATTGCGACACTCCCAGACTCATCTGCGATCCAGTTCCCGTTGTTCGTGGGCACGCGATGCGGATCGGACAGGAGGACAACGTCCGCCCGATCCTCACGCGCATGCTGGATCGCAAGGTCTTGGGAGACGGCGCGTCGCTGGCAGTTCAGCTGCATTACACGTGTGAACGTGTAGTCTGAGCTCCTCGACAAGACCGATCACCGGTCTGGTGTGCCAATCCGCACACTCCACAGCACGCCGGAGCCTTGCAGCCCCTTGCGCGATGGCCCTCGTTACCGCAGCGGAAACAGCGATTCGATCTGTCGGTTCCTTTGCACTCAAAGGATCGGTGCCCGATCTCGTGGCACCGGAAGCACCTTTGAGCACTCCGCTTCAGTTCCTCTACTACCTTCACGGTGGAGAGGCAGAAGCCGACTCGGAGCTTCTTGCCGTCCAGCAACGTGGCTTCACTGCGCAGCACCCGTGCTCTGCACCTCTGCAGGCCGTTCGGGTACGCATGTAGCGAGATACTCTCAGGAGGGATGGCCACACCATACTGAGATTTGATCTCAGCGGCCACCTCCTCCGGCGTCGCCAGCGGATCCACGTTGTTCGCCGTGATGTACGCCATCTCGGCGATGATCGTTGTCACCCCGCGTGACCCAACAGCCTTCGAAACTTGTTCGCGCATTCGGGCACCATCCGCGTTTGTTTTTAAACGGAGGATCAAATGATCCCTCCGTGTTCTCTCGGTGCGGACCACTTCCGTCCGCAGCTCCGTCAATGAGGTGTTCAGCCGCGCCAAGCGGAACACCTCTTCCCAGCTAGCGTCTTCCGCTGGGATAACTCGAAGGGCTACCGGTCGGCTCTCACGAGCCTTCGTAGCCTTTTTATTTGCTGCTTTTTCGGCCGGATTTCTCCATGCCTCCTGGACAGGCTTCACCCACTGTCCAGGGAGAGTTGCATTCTTGGGTGGGAGAGTATGGCTACCTCCCACCACCGGCGGTATCACTGCTGCTGGTGCTGGTGTCACCGCAGCTTTCTTCTTCTTTTTTTTGCTGGCCACCTCCTGCCAGGTGCCAGCATCTTTCAGCTTTTGCTGCGCTTCCGCTTGTGGCTGCTTGTTGGCCACCACAGGTTTTGGCGCCTGTGGGGTGGCCTTTGCAGCCATTGCAGCCTTCAGCTCATTGTTGTTTTTATGCAGAGCGGCGTTCTCTTTTCGCAGCTCTTCCACCTGTACCGTCAGCGAGCGGACCGACTCGCTCAGGTTTCGGATCTGCTTGGCAAGGTCTTCCGTTCCTGCTGGCGGTGTTTTATCAACCGCCACTGTCTCTACAGCCTCCTCAGGTATTACTGGCAGTCGCTCCAGTACTACCTTCGGCGACTTTGCTATTTGATGAGAAGGGGAAAGCGGGGAATTCACCTCCTCCCTCGCCTCCACCGACCCGAGCCGCCGGGATCTTCGTAACAGCTCCATGTTGTTCTTTAATGGGATTGGCCCATTATCACTCTGACAGACGAACTGTCTAAATATTCGCGCAGTTTTTCCAGCTGTCGTAAAAGTCAAGCAGTTTTTTCTAGCACTTTATTTTATAGCAACTTTCGCCCACTTTTCGCTCTGACACATGACATGTCAAATTGTCCACACGATATTTATAGCAATTATTATTGCAGCTCTCGCCCTGACATTAGACCTGTCAGACTGCCCAAGCGGTATTTTACTGCACTTTTACCGCAGTAATCGCTCTGACATTAGACCTGTCAGATTGCCCAAGCGGTATTTTACTGCACTTTTATCGCAGTTATCACTCTGACATTAGACCTGTCAGACTGCCCACGTGGTATTTTACTGCACTTTTACCGCAGTTGTCACTCTGACATTAGACCTGTCAGACCGACCACGAGGTATTTTACAGCACTTTATTGCAGTTTTCACTCATATGAAACTCCTTTTTCACTGTTTTTCACAGTTTTCCACTAGTTTTTCCACTGTTTTCTTACAGAAAACGATAATGTATCCACTGTTTATTGTTTATCTCACAGAAAATCCGCCAAAATCATGGAGTTTGGTGTCTTTTTACGGCCACAAAATTTCCCCATACAATTGTATGGGCGGGATGACGCCACGATGACGCCACACTTTTACCGTGGAAATTTGCAGTTTTCCGCCCGTTTTTCACCAGATTTTCACCGAAATTGCTTTAAAAAGCACTTCTACTACACTTTTACGCCAGAATTTCATCACTTTTCTCGATTTTACTCACAGAAATTTTCTCTTACCACAGAGTGACGCGGAGGCACGTCTGCTCTGGTTGAGGTCTCACTCGCGACTGCAAGCTCCACTTCTGGTGGTGCCCTTCCGTCAATTCCTTTAAGTTTCAATTTTGCAACCATACTTCCCCCGGAACCCGATTTTGGTTTCCCGGAAGCGACTGAGAGCACCGAGTTAAAGGTAGCGTCTCCCAACTGCTAATTGGCATCGTTTACGGTTAGAACTAGGGCGGTATCTAATCGCCTTCGATCCTCTAACTTTCGTTCTTGATTAATGAAAGCATCCATGGCAAACGCTTTCGCTTCAGTCGGTCCTACGACGGTCTACGAATTTCACCTCTCGCGCCGTAATACCAATGCCCCCAACTACTTCTGTTAATCATTACCTCTTGGTCCGGAGACAAACCAACGAAAGACTAAGACCGAGGTCATGTTCCATTATTCCATGCAAGATTATTCTCGGCCAACGCCGACCCGGAGGGCCGGACGCCTTTGTACTAGCCTGCTGTGAGCACTCTAATTTGTTCAAGGTAAACGCGAGCACCCTGGGCACCATGAGCTGGGTCGCCGGGAGGCGGCGGATGCCACTAGCTACCCGACTGACCCGCCACGGAGTACCGCCCCAGGCACACCATTGTGAGTCGCAGCCGCGGACGCGCACACGGACGGCCCCGGGTAACCGGGTGCCCGCGGCGGTCGCGAGTCTGGACGGAGAATCAACTTCGAACGTTTTAACCGCAACAACTTTAATATACGCTAGTGGAGCTGGAATTACCGCGGCTGCTGGCACCAGACTTGCCCTCCACTGGATCCTTGCTGAAGGATTTATGCTCAACTCATTCCAATTATGGACCATCGTTAAAGAGGTCCATATTGTTATTTCTCGTCACTACCTCCCCGTGCCGGGATTGGGTAATTTACGCGCCTGCTGCCTTCCTTGGATGTGGTAGCCATTTCTCAGGCTCCCTCTCCGGAATCGAACCCTGATTCCCCGTTACCCGTCGCAACCATGGTAGTCCTCTACACTACCATCAATAGTTGATAGGGCAGACATTTGAAAGATCTGTCGTCGGTCGCAAGCGACCATACGATCGGCATCCTTATCCAGACTTCAACTCAAGCCACCCGGAGGGCGGTTGGTTTCACTAATAAGTGCACCGGTTCCTCCCCGCGCGAGGCGGGTCGGTCCCGGCATGTTGCATGTATTAGCTCTGGCTTTTCCACAGTTATCCAACTAACTGATGGGGGGATGATCTTGTGAATTATAGCTGTTATACTGAGCCTTATGCGGTTTCACTTTCAACGAAGTTCGTACTTAGACATGCATGGCTTAACCTTTGAGACAAGCGTATATCACTGGTAGGATCAACCAGAATTCTCTCACTCTCTCTCTCTCTATCCGTGTACCGGTCCCTAGGGCAAAGCCCCGGGGACCACCCGATTCAACTACGCCACCGATGGGACAACTTGATCTGGATTCTATGCCCGTAAACACCCGGTTGAAGGCACCAACGTCACCTCGTTGTGCCAACTCGCACTCTCGATGGCATGATCCGATCCGCCTCCTAGCTGCTTGCGCCCTTTTCTCCTTGGACGCAGGCACCCGGCTCCACACGTGCACCTCGTGCGGAGCTCTCGGAAGCGCGCCAGCTGACACTCTGGCGGGCCCCTTGTTTGTTCCCGACTCATCTTAGCTTCGCCTCCTCATGAACCGGCGGAACCTTTAACCGTTCCGGGTCCTATGCACTCTCCGTGTTTGGTTCATCGCTCATCTCTACATTACGCCGAGCTCAACTAGTATTGTTCGTTTCACCGTTTGATGCGAGATCGGGGTATACCCGGTACCGCGGTACTTCCCACCCAGGTTGGATGGCCGTACAACACTCAAGAAGTAACAACGTGCCGGTGCTAAGCACCGTCTCCTCAAGATCTACGAGTTCTGACACCTCTTGGCTACTTGACCCCTTTCCCGGTGGGTGCAAGTCACTCTACTCCGAGCCCTGGGACAGCTTCCCAGGGTGTTTTCCATGTACCACTAACCCTTGGTTGGACACCCCTTGGCTACTTGACCCCTTTCCCGGTGGGTGCAAGTCACCGTGCGGAACCTTTCGGCCGCTCTCCCTAGGACTGTGTTGCAGGCAAGCACAGTGGTTCCGCGACCTAGAGACAGCGGCATCCCTTGTTACTACTACTCCGAGCCCTGGAACACCTTCCCAGGGTGTTTTCCATGTACCACTAGCCTCTGGTTGACCATCGGTGGAGGTACTTGATTTCACCCAAAACTACCCTAGGTCACCGTTCCGACCACCCAGCTACCGTTAAAACGCCTCCGGACACCAGGACACACCTTCCCGGTACCAGAACCAGTCGTAGTTGCCGTCACCCAAATTTCATACAACCGTCACCCACGGGTCGAAACACCTTGCCACTACATGAGTCTAGTATTAGGTCCTAGGGTCTCTTTTCGACAACTCCCGACCTCCCTGATATCGAATCGTCAGTTTACATGAGGAGGCTAAACTTTCTATGACGACTCAGTACAACCATACCTCCCTATAATAGTGAAATGTCAAATTCTAGGGCTTTTTGGCCATGGAAAATTCTGAAGCTCGGCACGAGCAAACATGACCCATGCTTGTATCTCCGAAACTATGAGTCTGACAGTTTTGCACCCTTCTGCGGAAAGTTGTGTCTCGTTAAGCCTAAAAAGTCAGTAGAACATCGCGAAACGATCCGACCACTCCTTCGACCTGTTTTGGGGTTTTGCAGTTTTCCATGGGGTATTTTGTATGGGGAAAACCGACCCATGCCCGTATCTCCGTACCTAAGCGTCTGACGGTCTTGGACCCCTTTAGGTAAAAGTTGCATTTCGTCGAGCTGAACATTTCACTAGAACATCGCGAAACGATCCGACGACTCCTTCTGGGAGTTTTTGGGGTCGGAAGGTTTTCTCGGACTTAGTCTCTGGAGCAACATTTCTGAAGCTCGGCACGGGCAACCACGCACGTGTCTTATATCTCCGTAAGTAAGGGTCTGACGGTCTTGGACACCTTTAGCAAAAAGTTGCGCCCTATCGAATGGAACATTTCACTAGAACACCACGAAACGATCCGACCACTCCTTCGACCTGTTTTTGGGTTTTGCAGTTTTCCATGGGGTATTTTGTATGGGGAAAACCGACCCATGCCCGTATCTCCGTACCTAAGCGTCTGACGGTCTTGGACCCCTTTAGGTAAAAGTTGAATTTCGTCGAGCTGAACATTTCACTAGAACATCGCGAAACGATCCGACGACTCCTTCTGGGAGTTTTTGGGGTCGGAAGGTTTTCTGGGACTTAGTCTCTGGAGCAACATTTCTGAAGCTCGGCACGAGCAACCACGCACGTGTCTTATATCTCCGTAAGTAAGTGTCTGACGGTCTTGGACACCTTTAGCAAAAAGTTGCGCCCTATCGAATGGAACATTTCACTAGAACACCACGAAACGATCCGACCACTCCTTCGACCTGTTTTGGGGTTTTGCAGTTTTCCATGGGGTATTTTGTATGGGGAAAACCGACCCATGCCCGTATCTCCGTACCTAAGCGTCTGACGGTCTTGGACCCCTTGAGGTAAAAGTTGCATTCCGTCGAGCTGAACATTTCACTAGAACATCGCGAAACGATCCGACGCCTCCTTCTGGGAGTTTTTGGGGTCCGAAGGTTTTCTGGGACTTAGTCTCTGGAGCAACATTTCTGAAGCTCGGCACGGGCAACCACGCACGTGTCTTATATCTCCGTAAGTAAGGGTCTGACGGTCTTGGACACCTTTAGCAAAAAGTTGCGCCCTATCGAATGGAACATTTCACTAGAACACCACGAAACGATCCGACCACTCCTTCGACCTGTTTTTGGGTTTTGCAGTTTTCCATGGGGCATTTTGTATGGGGAAAACCGACCCATGCCCGTATCTCCGTACCTAAGCGTCTGACGGTCTTGGACCCCTTTAGGTAAAAGTTGCATTCCGTCGAGCTGATCATTTCACTAGAACATCGCGAAACGATCCGACGACTCCTTCTGGGAGTTTTTGGGGTCGGAAGGTTTTCTGGGACTTAGTCTCTGGAGCAACATTTCTGAAGCTCGGCACGGGCAACCACGCACGTGTCTTATATCTCCGTAAGTAAGGGTCTGACGGTCTTGGACACCTTAAGCAAAAAGTTGCGCCCTATCGAATGGAACATTTCACTAGAACACCACGAAACGATCCGACCACTCCTTCGACCTGTTTTTGGGTTTTGCAGTTTTCCATGGGGTATTTTGTATGGGGAAAACCGACCCATGCCCGTATCTCCGTACCTAAGCGTCTGACGGTCTTGGACCCCTTGAGGTAAAAGTTGCATTTCGTCGAGCTGAACATTTCACTAGAACATCGCGAAACGATCCGACGACTCCTTCTGGGAGTTTTTGGGGTCGGAAGGTTTTCTGGGACTTAGTCTCTGGAGCAACATTTCTGAAGCTCGGCACGGGCAACCACGCACGTGTCTTATATCTCCGTAAGTAAGGGTCTGACGGTCTTGGACACCTTTAGCAAAAAGTTGCGCCCTATCGAATGGAACATTTCACTAGAACACCACGAAACGATCCGACCACTCCTTCGACCTGTTTTGGGGTTTTGCAGTTTTCCATGGGGTATTTTGTATGGGGAAAACCGACCCATGCCCGTATCTCCGTACCTAAGCGTCTGACGGTCTTGGACCCCTTGAGGTAAAAGTTGCATTTCGTCGAGCTGAACATTTCACTAGAACATTGCGAAACGATCCGACGACTCCTTCTGGGAGTTTTTGGGGTCGGAAGGTTTTCTGGGACTTAGTCTCTGGAGCAACATTTCTGAAGCTCGGCACGGGCAACCACGCACGTGTCTTATATCTCCGTAAGTAAGGGTCTGACGGTCTTGGACACCTTTAGCAAAAAGTTGCGTCTTATCGAATGGAACATTTCACTAGAACACCACGAAACGATCCGACCACTCCTTCGACCTGTTTTGGGGTTTTGCAGTTTTCCATGGGGTATTTTGTATGGGGAAAACCGACCCATGCCCGTATCTCCGTACCTAAGCGTCTGACGGTCTTGGACCCCTTGAGGTAAAAGTTGCATTTCGTCGAGCTGAACATTTCACTAGAACATTGCGAAACGATCCGACGACTCCTTCTGGGAGTTTTTGGGGTCGGAAGGTTTTCTGGGACTTAGTCTCTGGAGCAACATTTCTGAAGCTCGGCACGGGCAACCACGCACGTGTCTTATATCTCCGTAAGTAAGGGTCTGACGGTCTTGGACACCTTTAGCAAAAAGTTGCGTCTTATCGAATGGAACATTTCACTAGAACACCACGAAACGATCCGACCACTCCTTCGACCTGTTTTGGGGTTTTGCAGTTTTCCATGGGGTATTTTGTATGGGGAAAACCGACCCATGCCCGTATCTCCGTACCTAAGCGTCTGACGGTCTTGGACCCCTTGAGGTAAAAGTTGCATTTCGTCGAGCTGAACATTTCACTAGAACATCGCGAAACGATCCGACGACTCCTTCTGGGAGTTTTTGGGGTCGGAAGGTTTTCTGGGACTTAGTCTCTGGAGCAACATTTCTGAAGCTCGGCACGAGCAACCACGCACGTGTCTTATATCTCCGTAAGTAAGGGTCTGACGGTCTTGGACACCTTTAGCAAAAAGTTGCGCCCTATCGAATGGAACATTTCACTAGAACACCACGAAACGATCCGACCACTCCTTCGACCTGTTTTGGGGTTTTGCAGTTTTCCATGGGGTATTTTGTATGGGGAAAACCGACCCATGCCCGTATCTCCGTACCTAAGCGTCTGACGGTCTTGGACCCCTTTAGGTAAAAGTTGCATTCCGTCGAGCTGAACATTTCACTAGAACATCGCGAAACGATCCGACGCCTCCTTCTGGGAGTTTTTGGGGTCCGAAGGTTTTCCGGGACTTAGTCTCTGGAGCAACATTTCTGAAGCTCGGCACGAGCAACCACGCACGTGTCTTATATCTCCGTAAGTAAGGGTCTGACGGTCTTGGACACCTTTAGCAAAAAGTTGCGTATAACCATCCTCGTCAATACTCTCGAACACTGTAACTCGATCCGACCACTCCTTGGTATACTTTTGTGGGTTGCCAGTTTCGGTTGGGACTTAGTCTCTGGAGACCAAATTCTGAAGCTCGGCGTGGGTACCGACTTTTCGTGCACGTCCAAGGGCCTCGACCGCCCCGAGAACCCGGACCTTCAGGATTTTGGCCATTTTTGGGGGTGCACAAAAGTGTTCGTAATCAACCTCGGATTGTACTTTTCATCATCTAGGGGCACCGTAGGGACCGAAAAAAGTGGTTTCGCATGATAGTCCACCTCGACCCATGTCGACCCTTGCGCGACCCCGACCTTCAGGATTTTGCTCTACGGAAGGGGTCTACCCTTGCGCGACCCCGACCTTCAGGATTTTGCTCTACGGAAGGGGGTGCACAAAAGTGTTCGTAATCAACCTCGGATTGTACTTTTCATCATCTAGGGGCACCGTAGGGACCGAAAAAAGTGGTTTCGCATGATAGTCCACCTCGACCCATGTCGACCCTTGCGCGACCCCGACCTTCAGGATTTTGCTCTACGGAAGGGGGTCTACTTGTGCGCAACCCCGACCTTCAGGATTTTGCTCTACGGAAGGGGGTGCACAAAAGTGTTCGTAATCAACCTCGGATTGTACTTTTCATCATCTAGGGGCACCGTAGGGACCGAAAAAAGTGGTTTCGCATGATAGTCCACCTCGACCCATGTCGACCCTTGCGCGACCCCGACCTTCAGGATTTTGCTCTACGGAAGGGGGTCGACTTGTGCGCAACCCCGACCTTCAGGATTTTGCTCTACGGAAGGGGGTGCACAAAAGTGTTCGTAATCAACCTCGGATTGTACTTTTCATCATCTAGGGGCACCGTAGGGACCGAAAAAAGTGGTTTCGCATGATAGTCCACCTCGACCCATGTCGACCCTTGCGCGACCCCGACCTTCAGGATTTTGCTCTACGGAAGGGGGTCGACTTGTGCGCAACCCCGACCTTCAGGATTTTGCTCTACGGAAGGGGGTGCACAAAAGTGTTCGTAATCAACCTCGGATTGTACTTTTCATCATCTAGGGGCACCGTAGGGACCGAAAAAAGTGGTTTCGCATGATAGTCCACCTCGACCCATGTCGACCCTTGCGCGACCCCGACCTTCAGGATTTTGCTCTACGGAAGGGGGTCGACTTGTGCGCAACCCCGACCTTCAGGATTTTGCTCTACGGAAGGGGGTGCACAAAAGTGTTCGTAATCAACCTCGGATTGTACTTTTCATCATCTAGGGGCACCGTAGGGACCGAAAAAAGTGGTTTCGCATGATAGTCCACCTCGACCCATGTCGACCCTTGCGCGACCCCGACCTTCAGGATTTTGCTCTACGGAAGGGGGTCGACTTGTGCGCAACCCCGACCTTCAGGATTTTGCTCTACGGAAGGGGGTGCACAAAAGTGTTCGTAATCAACCTCGGATTGTACTTTTCATCATCTAGGGGCACCGTAGGGACCGAAAAAAGTGGTTTCGCATGATAGTCCACCTCGACCCATGTCGACCCTTGCGCGACCCCGACCTTCAGGATTTTGCTCTACGGAAGGGGGTCGACTTGTGCGCAACCCCGACCTTCAGGATTTTGCTCTACGGAAGGGGGTGCACAAAAGTGTTCGTAATCAACCTCGGATTGTACTTTTCATCATCTAGGGGCACCGTAGGGACCGAAAAAAGTGGTTTCGCATGATAGTCCACCTCGACCCATGTCGACCCTTGCGCGACCCCGACCTTCAGGATTTTGCTCTACGGAAGGGGGTCGACTTGTGCGCAACCCCGACCTTCAGGATTTTGCTCTACGGAAGGGGGTGCACAAAAGTGTTCGTAATCAACCTCGGATTGTACTTTTCATCATCTAGGGGCACCGTAGGGACCGAAAAAAGTGGTTTCGCATGATAGTCCACCTCGACCCATGTCGACCCTTGCGCGACCCCGACCTTCAGGATTTTGCTCTACGGAAGGGGGTCGACTTGTGCGCAACCCCGACCTTCAGGATTTTGCTCTACGGAAGGGGGTGCACAAAAGTGTTCGTAATCAACCTCGGATTGTACTTTTCATCATCTAGGGGCACCGTAGGGACCGAAAAAAGTGGTTTCGCATGATAGTCCACCTCGACCCATGTCGACCCTTGCGCGACCCCGACCTTCAGGATTTTGCTCTACGGAAGGGGGTCGACTTGTGCGCAACCCCGACCTTCAGGATTTTGCTCTACGGAAGGGGGTGCACAAAAGTGTTCGTAATCAACCTCGGATTGTACTTTTCATCATCTAGGGGCACCGTAGGGACCGAAAAAAGTGGTTTCGCATGATAGTCCACCTCGACCCATGTCGACCCTTGCGCGACCCCGACCTTCAGGATTTTGCTCTACGGAAGGGGGTCGACTTGTGCGCAACCCCGACCTTCAGGATTTTGCTCTACGGAAGGGGGTGCACAAAAGTGTTCGTAATCAACCTCGGATTGTACTTTTCATCATCTAGGGGCACCGTAGGGACCGAAAAAAGTGGTTTCGCATGATAGTCCACCTCGACCCATGTCGACCCTTGCGCGACCCCGACCTTCAGGATTTTGCTCTACGGAAGGGGGTCGACTTGTGCGCAACCCCGACCTTCAGGATTTTGCTCTACGGAAGGGGGTGCACAAAAGTGTTCGTAATCAACCTCGGATTGTACTTTTCATCATCTAGGGGCACCGTAGGGACCGAAAAAAGTGGTTTCGCATGATAGTCCACCTCGACCCATGTCGACCCTTGCGCGACCCCGACCTTCAGGATTTTGCTCTACGGAAGGGGGTGCACAAAAGTGTTCGTAATCAACCTCGGATTGTACTTTTCATCATCTAGGGGCACCGTAGGGACCGAAAAAAGTGGTTTCGCATGATAGTCCACCTCGACCCATGTCGACCCTTGCGCGACCCCGACCTTCAGGATTTTGCTCTACGGAAGGGGGTCTACTTGTGCGCAACCCCGACCTTCAGGATTTTGCTCTACGGAAGGGGGTGCACAAAAGTGTTCGTAATCAACCTCGGATTGTACTTTTCATCATCTAGGGGCACCGTAGGGACCGAAAAAAGTGGTTTCGCATGATAGTCCACCTCGACCCATGTCGACCCTTGCGCGACCCCGACCTTCAGGATTTTGCTCTACGGAAGGGGGTGCACAAAAGTGTTCGTAATCAACCTCGGATTGTACTTTTCATCATCTAGGGGCACCGTAGGGACCGAAAAAAGTGGTTTCGCATGATAGTCCACCTCGACCCATGTCGACCCTTGCGCGACCCCGACCTTCAGGATTTTGCTCTACGGAAGGGGGTCTACTTGTGCGCAACCCCGACCTTCAGGATTTTGCTCTACGGAAGGGGGTGCACAAAAGTGTTCGTAATCAACCTCGGATTGTACTTTTCATCATCTAGGGGCACCGTAGGGACCGAAAAAAGTGGTTTCGCATGATAGTCCACCTCGACCCATGTCGACCCTTGCGCGACCCCGACCTTCAGGATTTTGCTCTACGGAAGGGGGTGCACAAAAGTGTTCGTAATCAACCTCGGATTGTACTTTTCATCATCTAGGGGCACCGTAGGGACCGAAAAAAGTGGTTTCGCATGATAGTCCACCTCGACCCATGTCGACCCTTGCGCGACCCCGACCTTCAGGATTTTGCTCTACGGAAGGGGGTCTACTTGTGCGCAACCCCGACCTTCAGGATTTTGCTCTACGGAAGGGGGTGCACAAAAGTGTTCGTAATCAACCTCGGATTGTACTTTTCATCATCTAGGGGCACCGTAGGGACCGAAAAAAGTGGTTTCGCATGATAGTCCACCTCGACCCATGTCGACCCTTGCGCGACCCCGACCTTCAGGATTTTGCTCTACGGAAGGGGGTCTACTTGTGCGCAACCCCGACCTTCAGGATTTTGCTCTACGGAAGGGGGTGCACAAAAGTGTTCGTAATCAACCTCGGATTGTACTTTTCATCATCTAGGGGCACCGTAGGGACCGAAAAAAGTGGTTTCGCATGATAGTCCACCTCGACCCATGTCGACCCTTGCGCGACCCCGACCTTCAGGATTTTGCTCTACGGAAGGGGTCCTCTCTGTACAAGGTTTAGGGGTACATTTTCACCCAAAAACCACTATCGCTCATACGAAACAACTCCTCGACATGTGTCTTCTCTGTGAATTTGGCCCCGATCTGACGAGTAGTTTTCGAGATATGCCCCTCTGAAGGTACATATTGGGAATTAGCCGATTTTCACCCATTGCGGTGTCTATGGGGTGTTGGGAATCGCTCTACCGACCAGCCGGTTGGAGATATCGAGTTGCGGTCTTCGGCGCGTTTGCTCAACTCTGTAATGCCTACTTTTCGTCCATACACACAACACCTCGCAGAGTTCTCCTTCTGCCAGTTATAGCGCGTGCCCCTTTGTTCGTGCACCGTTTTGGCCCGTTTTTCGCACATTGCCTCGAAACCATGCGTTCGACGGTTTTGCGTCCCAAGCACCGATGTTAGAACACCACCGTGGCTAACTTTCGTCCATATACGCCAAACTTCTCAGACACCTCCATCCGAGAGTATTTCGTGTTTTCCCATATATTGCATACTTCCAGGGGTTTGCTTCCATACAACTTTCAATGTTCTGTAAAACACCCGCGCATCGTCCGATTGGACTGAAACTGCTCCGGCGCGCTCTCTGCCGTGCTACAACTCTGCGCAAACCATCAAAACCTCGATGCCTGCGTGCGCACCTAGTCATCTGAACTCCGTACACTCTGGCTTAACAGGCCTCTTAGCCCGTTACAACATGGCTAACCCACTGGTAACCGGTAACCGTCACTCGTCCAATGTGGTCCATCACCCGTGCAAGCTGTTTCGCGTGCTTGCGCTTGCTCCGTGAGCAATACCGCGTGCATTCGGTTTTCTTCCAACAGCGTGTTCGTCTCGCAACAATCTCCTCCGTGTGTACGCCTGGTGCTATGCAAAACAAGTTGAAATTTTTCGGGAAGTCAAGTTTTGGGACTTGTACTTTTTTTTAACATTAAATGCAGCTTTTCGCAAACCATAGCAACTCGGGCTTCGACTTTCGGGACTTAGTGCTTTTCGCGGATCAAGCCCAATGGACTTGACCCGCTAAAGCTCACCTCCTCTCTAACGCTCCATTCGGGTAGCTATGGTGCACCCCAGCCAGTAGCGCACATGCACCCCATGTCTGGGGCACAAGCACACCACCCACTAGGACACACCACAGCAGCACACCCTTCTGCACATAGCACACCACGTGTGTGCAGCGTCGCCTTACCCAAGCGACTTGCGGCACCTTGCAGGAGCAAGCTCCCACAGGTGGCGCGCAGCCGGTGTGTGACTCCCGCACACTCCCGACTAGGTGGTACCATCATCACCATGGCACGCACCCAGGCACCTGCACCTGCTGCAGGTACCTTACGCACACGCGTGATGACCCCCGTGTGTGGAGGGCCACCATCGCATCTCGCCACGTCGTGTGGCAAACCACCAAGCATGGGTAGAGTGAGAGGATCGAAGCGTACGCCTCTCTGCAACTCGCGTCTCCCAGCCTGAAGTCCCGTCGTTTGCGGGCGGTCGGTAGGTGTCGAAACTAGGTGTATCCACGGTCGACGGGGCCGACGGACTCCGGCGTTCCCTGTGGTAAGGTACTAGCACGTGCGAGTGCGGCCCCGCGCGATGCGGCCCAGTGTGTAACGGGGGATGAGACGCAGGGGTTCAGGCGAAGCCCCGGCGGGTCTCGGAGGGTTGATAGGCCCGCTAGCTTACGATCACCTAATGGGGGTTGGAGGCGCTATCGGCTCGGTTTGGCTACGACCTTAGAGGCGTTCAGGCATAATCCAGCGGACGTAGCTTCATACCAAAGTCCGGTCGAACTAGTATTGAGCCAGTGGTCCGTACCTGTGGTTCCTCTCGTACTGCACAGGAATTCCGTTAGGATAGCTGCGCGCGGCACACACCAGTAGGGTAAAACTAACCTGTCTCACGACGGTCTAAACCCAGCTCACGTTCCCTTGAAAGGGTGAACAATCCTACGCTTGGTGAATTTTGCTTCACAATGATAGGAAGAGCCGACATCGAAGGATCAAAAAGCCACGTCGCTATGAACGCTTGGCGGCCACAAGCCAGTTATCCCTGTAGAGGTGAACTGTCATTCGAGCTGGGCAGACGTGCCTCCGTGTCGCTCCGTATCGATAATAAAAACAAGTGGGAAAAATTGTGAAAAGTGTTGTGAAATATGTGTTAAAGTGCAGTTTTAGTGCCTTTATATGCAAATTCATTGAAAACCCGGTGAAAAACACGAAGAAAATAGACAATTTCGGTGTACAAAGTTTGACGTCATTCCGCCCATACATTTTGTATGGGGAACTTTGGAAGGAAAAAAGACCTATAGCGAATCAATTAAACCTGGCGGAAAGTGTTTTATAGTGAAGATTTCGACGAAATCTAGTGAAACCAGCGAAAAAACTACAGGAATCGGTGTTTTCCCGGCCGAGAAAAGCGTCGGAAAAGTGCGTAGCGCTAGCGCTCCAGCGTGGGGCATCTGTAAAGAGGCGGCGTCTTTTTGGCCGCGTCTACGCCCCTAGGTTCAGGTGTTGGAGCGAAAAATCAGTCAAACTTGGCTGAATATTTTCAAATTTGTGGCGAAAGTGACGGTTACCGAAAAATAATTATTTTTCAAATTGACCGTTAGCGGGCGAAACCGGAATTCCCAGCAGGCAACTTTTCGAGGCCCTTCCCAGTGGGCAAAACGGCGAGTGGCCCACACACTGAGTGCCCGGGTGTGCCAGTGAGTGCCCGGGTGTGCCAGTGAGTGCCCGTGAGTGCCGTGAGTGCCCGTGAGTGCCGATGAGTGCCCGTGAGTGCCGGTGAGTGCCGGTGAGTGCCGTGAGTGCCGGTGAGTTCCGGTGAGTGCCGGTGAGTTCCGGTGAGTGCCGGTGAGTGCCGTGAGTCCCGGTGAGTGCCGGTGAGTGCCGTGAGTGCCGGTGAGTGCCGTGAGTGCCGGTGAGTGCCGGCGAGTGCCGGTGAGTGCCGGTGAGTGCCGGTGAGTGCCGGTGAGTGACCTGAGTGCCGGTGAGTGCCGGTGAGTGCCGGTGAGTGCCGGTGAGCTCCTGAGTGCCGGTGAGTGACCTGAGTGCCGGTGAGTGCCGGTGAGTGACTCGAGTGCCGGTGAGTGCCGGTGAGTGCCGGTGAGTGCCGGTGAGTGCCGGTGAGCTCCTGAGTGCCGGTGAGTGCCGGTGAGTGCCGGTGAGTGCCGGTGAGTGCCGGTGAGTTACCTGAGTGCCGGTGAGTGCCGGTGTGTGCCGTGAGTGCCGGTGAGTGCCGGTGAGTGCCGTGAGTGACCGGGGTGCTCGTGAGTTCCGTGAGTGCCCTGAGTGCCCAAGAGTAACGGTGCAGTGTGCATCTCCATCCATGCATCAGTCCATGGGCTGACTGCGGGATGGAACCTGTAAGGCGCTCGAAGCGCCTGCTATCGGGGGAGGAGTGCATGCCGCCGCCTCCCTCGCTCCGCCGGTCAACCGAGCCACTATCGCCGGTAGTGGTAGTGCAAAAGCTACCGGCCATAGCAGAAGAAAACGTTAGGATGCCAAACCTGCAACCGCAGGGCCACTCTAGTGAAATGGCCCAAATGGCGGAAGCTATAAGAAAGCTGAGTGAGGAAATTTCGCAGCTGCGGCGAGACAACGCCGTGCTCGCTCAAAAGAACCGCGAGCTGATGGCCCAGCTCCTAGCCGCCAAAACTGCTCCAGCGGCCCGACCTGAGCCCCAAAGGAAGCAAGCCATGCCGGAGCTGCCGCAGCCGCTGCATCATGCCCAGCGGCAGCAACAGCAACGGCAGCAACAACAGCAGCAGCAGCACCAACAGCAGCAGCAGCAACAACGGCAAGAGGCAGTTGGCGGATGGCTGACTGCCACTCAGCGCCGTAGGCGGCAGCGTGTACGGAAGCTGCTCCGCGAGCAGGAGCAGCAGCAGCAGCAGCAGCAGCAGCAGCTGAACCAGCAGCAGCAACAACAGCGGCAGCAGCAGCACCAGCAGCAGCGGCAGCAGCATCAGCAGCTGAACCAGCAGCAGCAACAACAGCGGCAGCAGCAGCAGCAGCGGCAGCAGCAGCAGCCAGTGATGGCACCATCAAACCTCGGCTCGTGGAATCGACCGGTGCAGCAGGTGTGGCCTGGGCAGCCGCAACATGCCCAGGCAGCGCAGCAGCGTAGGAAGCCCCGCCACCAAATTACGGCGGACAAGATCGAAGTTACGGCGGCAGCCGGAAAGACGTGGACGGATATGTACCTCCGTCTTCGTCAGGCGCCGGAGCTTCAGGACGTGCGCACAAAGATAGGAATCGGCCAACGCACCGGAGCCGGCCGACTCCGAGTAGAGATCGACCGCTCGGTTGACTCGGTGGCGCTCTGCGAGCGCGTGAATGCCGTCCTCGGTGAGCAAGGCCGCTCCCGAGTCGTTACTGAGATGGGCGAGCTGCTCGTCCTTGATGTGGACCCGCTCGCAACAGCGGAGGACATCACCGCGGCTTTAAACGAGAAGCTTGGCCGCCCTGCCGGAGTTGCCCACGTCCAGCTGTGGGAACGGTACAACGGCACCAAGCGAGCGAAGGTCAAGCTGCCGCTGGCCAACGCTCGCCAACTGGACGGCCAGCAGGTGTTCATCTGCTACATCCGTAGCGAGCTGCGCGAGCTGCCAAAGCCGGCAGCTGAACAACAGCGTTGCTTCCGCTGTCTCGAGCGCGGCCATATGGCCCGAGGATGCCGCAACAGCGATCGTCGCGGCAAGTGCATCCGCTGTGGCCAGGAGGGCCACATCGCTGCCGAATGCACCTCGGACATACGGTGCATGAAGTGTGGCGGGCCACACAGGATTGGGCACCGCCTTTGCGGGGCGCAGCAGCCAGCGCCATGCCCCTAAAGTGCCTCCAGCTCAACCTGGGACGAGCGCGGACGGCGCAGGATTTGATCCTGCAATCGGCAGTGGAGCAGAATGTGGATGTACTGCTTCTTTCGGAGATTAGTCGCGCTCCGAACAACAACATGAAGTGGGCGTGTGACTCTGGGGGTAGCGTGGCCGTGGTAGTCACCGGACCACACCCAATTCAGCGGGTGTGGAGGACCTCCGTCTCCGGAATGGTGGCTGCTGACGTTGCCGGAATAACGCTCATCAGTTGCTACGCTCCCCCCCGCCTCACCATCGGCGAGTTCACGACCTTTCTGGAAGCAGTACACACGGAAGCGCTCAATCACGCAAAGGTGGTCCTGGCAGGCGATTTCAATGCCTGGCACGAGGAATGGGGCAGCGAACGAACGTCGACCCGCGGCGAGGAGCTTCTCGCGACCGCTGAGCTCCTCAACTTGAGGTTGCTGAACAGCGGAAGCCAGCCAACCTTCTTTGGGAATGGAGTGGCAAGGCCCAGCATGGTTGACGTCACGTTCGCGAGCATGTCGATCGCTCGCCCCGATTCCTGGTGTGTGCTGCCAGACTATACGGCGAGTGACCACGCGTGCATCTGCTTCATTGCCGACGCACCGCATCAAACGAGGCACGAGAGGCGACGGGCGACCCAACCAAGTCAACGGCAGGCTGGCCGCCGCTGGAAAATGGGTCAATTCCACGCGGGCTGCTATCGCGAGGCCCTCAAGGCCTGGAAGATCACCGAGGCTGCTGTCTGCCCTGCGACGCTCGTCAAAGCATTGGCTGGAGCTTGTGACGAGACGATGCAGAGAGTAAACCCGCGACAGCACGGACGTCGAAGCAATGTGTTCTGGTGGACCCCGGAAATCTCACAGCTGCAGCAGGCCTGCAGAGTAGCCCGGGACCACGCTCTGCGCATGTCGAACGCGCCAGAGCGTGAG
>NW_026525511.1:352500-357500 GCF_943737925.1 Anopheles nili | reverse complement strand
CATCACGGACCTGTTATCGCTCAATCTCACCTTGCTAAACACAAGTTGTCCCGCTAAGCAGGGCAAACTTAGCTGACGACCCCCGCGAAGGGGCCACCGGCTGTGACGTCAGGTGCGCCCGGGGGCGCACTGCTGACAGCGTTCTAGTTAGCCTGATCGAGTCGCGTTCGTTATCGGAATTAACCAGACAAATCATTCCACGAACTAAGAACGGCCATGCACCACTACCCTTAAATTTGAGAAAGAGCTCTTAATCTGTCTTACCTCGATAAGTTCGGACCTGGTAAGTTTTCCCGTGTTGAGTCAAATTAAGCCGCAAGCTCCACTTCTTTTTTTTTTTTTGTTACAAAGTCGGTTTATTGATATAATATATACATAATTTAAACCTTCGCGTTCCGAGAAGCTGTTTCCCCGCGAGGGATATGCTTCTCGGATTTATAGTTCTGTTTGAAATCACAATGTAAACACATTTCTCATTCGCTTCATTTTCTTTCAATAATGTTCCCCCTTTCTGCAGATTACGCCACGGCGTAACCAGCAACTTTCAACGTCCGGAGAACTCTGCAGCGCTTGCCGCTGCCTCCTCCGCAGATGTCATCATTTCTCCAGTGCCGTCCAGTGACTGCTGCCGCTGGGCCCGGACCTCGCGACGATACGCGCGTTGCCGCTCGTTCCGTCGTTGTCTCACTAATTCCGCCCTCCGTGCCACGGTGGACGGCGAAGGCGGCGTCATCGCTCTGCTGTAACGCACCAGCAGAGGAGAGCCGGGATTGCGGACCATCCGCATCCTTCGCCGCCTTTCGTTGTCCCGACGCTGCCGCTCGCGACGCCGATCCTGCAGAATCTGCGCCTCTCGCTGCGACACCGGGTGCACTGTCCGGAGCTCGTTCAACACCAGTCGTCTGGCACGTTGCTGAGCGTTGCGCCGCTCACGCCGCCGTTCGACCAGTTCCTCGTGCGCTGTTCGGGAGTCATCATGTGCCGCATTCCGCTCCGCCAGGCTGGACCGCTGCCAGGTCTCCCGCAGTTCCTCCGTGATGAGGCTGCAGGCTTCGCAGACGCTGCTCCAGTTTGACGGGCTCTGCAACATGTGACCCACCAGGGTCTCCGCTTCCAAGGGTTCTC
This sequence comes from Anopheles nili, assembly GCF_943737925.1. Taxonomy (NCBI): domain Eukaryota; kingdom Metazoa; phylum Arthropoda; class Insecta; order Diptera; family Culicidae; genus Anopheles; species Anopheles nili. Next base: position 356,375 of record NW_026525511.1, on the reverse strand, counting down.
CGTCCGCCGCCGTTAGATGAAGCGCTCGCACGTGTTCAAACCGAGGACACTCAAAGAGGACGTGACCGACCGTCTCCTCCACCGCCAGACACTGGGGGCAGTCAGGGGACGAAGTGAACTGCATGGCGCTAAGGTACTCCCGGAAAAATCCATGTCCCGAGAGCACTTGAGCCAACGCAAACGTCACTTGTCCGTGATTCCATTCCTGCCAGGGTGCTATCTGCGGCAACACCCTATGCGTCCAGCGGATGAAACGGCTGGCCGACCGGCGATGATGGTCCTCGCCGTCGTCGTCGCCCTCCTGGTGTTCATCGTCGTCGTCGCGCTGCTCTGCTGAAGACTCTTCGGTGTTCTGCCGTTGTTGTCGCTGGGCCTGCCCTTCCGCCACCGCGTCCCATGAGCGCTGCCAGGCGCACATCGTCGCACGCCGCTCCTCCTTGCGGATGGCATCCGTAGAAGGGGCGCGATCGATGGCATGCAGCCGCTCATAAATCCTGGCGTCCTCCTCCACCAGCAAGCCGATGGGAATGAGTCCGGCCAGGATTGTTGCTACGCTGTGGCTGACGGTTCGGAATGCGCAGGCCGTCCGAATCGCAGGGATCCGTTGCGATCGCTGGAGAAGCCTGGCACACGCCTGCAGGCTGGTCGCGCTGTGCCATACTGGAGCCGCATACCGGATGACCGATGACACTACACCCGCGAGCAGTCGTCGTTGAGCTGGCTTGGGACCACCGTGGTTCTGCATCAATGCAGTTACTGCTTTCGCAACACGGAGAGCCTTTTGCGACACGGCCTCGACGTGCTGTTTCCAGCTAAGGTGATCCTCCAGCGTGACGCCGAGGTAGCGGATGGTCCTTGACGACTCGACGATTGTGCCGCAGATGTCTACCGGAATACGCGGGTGTCCCTGACGGAGGCTGCTGATCATTACCATCTCCGTTTTACCGGCGGAGAGCTTGAGGTGGTGACGCTCCATCCACTGGTTGATGATCAGTACAGCCTTTTCGGCCTCTGCAGCGGCCTCTCTGGGAGTACAACCCGGAGCCGTCAAGACGATGTCGTCCGCGTACCCGATGATGTCGACGCCCGGTGGCAGCTCCAAGCCTAAAACGCCATCGTACAATACGTTCCAGAGGGTCGGTCCCAGGATCGACCCCTGCGGCACTCCTGCGGATACGTCGCGAGCAACGATGCCCCTGCTGGTCTCGTACCACAGCACGCGGCCGGTGAAGTAGCTCCGAAGGAGCCTCTGCAGCGGCTGCGGCACCAGCTTCTCCTTCAGGCATTGTCCAATCGCCGTCCAACTGGCGCTGTTGAAGGCGTTGGCAACGTCCAAGGCTACCACCATGAGGCATCGTTTATCCCGACGGTTGGTTCTTCCAAAGGCCATGGCGCGTTGTCCTCGGGCCACCACCTCCTGAATGGCTTGCACTGTCGATCTCCCCCTACGGAAACCGTACTGTGCGGGGGAGAGACGGGGAGCGTTGGCCTGCTCCAAGTGCTCGTTGAGCCGATTCAGTACTATGCGCTCAAACACTTTAGCGGCAGTGTCGAGCATGCATAGGGGCCTATATGATGACGGCAGGCCCGGTGGTTTGCCCGGTTTCGCCAATAGCACCAACCGTTGGCGCTTCCACTGCGCCGGGAATTCTGCTCTGTCGATGAGGTCCTGGTATATCCGGCAGAACGTACCAGGACTCGTCCGAATGGCCACCGTCAATGCGCCATTAGGAATCCCGTCGATGCCCGGGGCCTTTCGCGGGTTCAGTGAAGCAGCGATTTCCAACAGCTCGTCCTCGGAGACGGGGCGGATGGTCGACGCCGCCGTCGGTGATGGTTCCGGCCACTCCATCGCAGGGTGTTCGGGGAACAGCTCCGCCACGATGATGCCGAGCACTTGAGGGTCCCGCTCTGGCGGTGTTCGACTTCCCCTCAAGCGAGTCATCACGACCCTGTAGCCGGCTCCGAAGATGTTGCTCTCTGCCTCGTTGATAAGATCCTGGAAGCAGCGACGCTTGCTTGCCCGGATTTCCGCTTCGAACTGGCGCTCCACGACGCGCGCCATGTTCATTCGGCAAGCACGCTGCTCCGGATCCCTTGCCTGTTGCACTGCTTCCCTGGCTCGTTGACAGGCAGTCCTCAGCTCCGCCAGCTGAGGGTTCCACCAAAAGGCCGAGCGGTTGGCTCCCAGGCCCGGCTGCTGCCTCGGCATTGTGGCGTTACATGCCTCGCGTAGGGTCTTCATCAGCCCTTTCACATCCTTCGCCATTTCATCAAGGCGGAGATCAACCAACAGTTCAGCGAAGATGTTCGGGCTGAACCTGGTGATCATCCACCTCATGATGTTCCGTGATCGGTCTCGGTGTTCTGTTGTCGCGCTCCGTGCATGATGCTCGCGGTTGCTGTTGTTAGCTTCGCTGATGGTGAAGCAAACCGCTCGATGGTCACTCAGAGTGGGCCGGCTGCTGACCGCCCAATCGCCCGGACCAGCGATGGCATGGCTGGCGAAGGATACGTCGACTATGCTCTCGCTGGCAACCCCGTTCCCTACGAAGGTGGGTGTGTCGCCGCGATTGAGCACCTTCAAGCCTAGCCGTTCGCAGGTCAGCAGCAGCTCCTCGCCCTTGGCGGACGAGCGAGGGCTGCCCCACTCTTCATGGCTGGCGTTGAAGTCTCCAGCGAGGACGATCCGCTGGTGACCCATTGCCACCATTTCTATGGCTTCCAGCACCTGCACAAAGCGCTCAACGTTGACTAGAGGCCGAACGTAGCAGCAGATGAAGAGCACGCCGTCAATGACGGCTGCTGCCACCCACGGCACTCCAGTCGCTAGCACTCTCTGAACTGGCGACCTACCTGTCGCTATAATTGCGACACTCCCAGACTCATCTGCGATCCAGTTCCCGTTGTTCGTGGGCACGCGATGCGGATCGGACAGGAGGACAACGTCCGCCCGATCCTCACGCGCATGCTGGATCGCAAGGTCTTGGGAGACGGCGCGTCGCTGGCAGTTCAGCTGCATTACACGTGTGAACGTGTAGTCTGAGCTCCTCGACAAGACCGATCACCGGTCTGGTGTGCCAATCCGCACACTCCACAGCACGCCGGAGCCTTGCAGCCCCTTGCGCGATGGCCCTCGTTACCGCAGCGGAAACAGCGATTCGATCTGTCGGTTCCTTTGCACTCAAAGGATCGGTGCCCGATCTCGTGGCACCGGAAGCACCTTTGAGCACTCCGCTTCAGTTCCTCTACTACCTTCACGGTGGAGAGGCAGAAGCCGACTCGGAGCTTCTTGCCGTCCAGCAACGTGGCTTCACTGCGCAGCACCCGTGCTCTGCACCTCTGCAGGCCGTTCGGGTACGCATGTAGCGAGATACTCTCGGGAGGGATGGCCACACCATACTGAGATTTGATCTCAGCGGCCACCTCCTCCGGCGTCGCCAGCGGATCCACGTTGTTCGCCGTGATGTACGCCATCTCGGCGATGATCGTTGTCACCCCGCGTGACCCAACAGCCTTCGAAACTTGTTCGCGCATTCGGGCACCATCCGCGTTTGTTTTTAAACGGAGGATCAAATGATCCCTCCGTGTTCTCTCGGTGCGGACCACTTCCGTCCGCAGCTCCGTCAATGAGGTGTTCAGCCGCGCCAAGCGGAACACCTCTTCCCAGCTAGCGTCTTCCGCTGGGATAACTCGAAGGGCTACCGGTCGGCTCTCACGAGCCTTCGTAGCCTTTTTATTTGCTGCTTTTTCGGCCGGATTTCTCCATGCCTCCTGGACAGGCTTCACCCACTGTCCAGGGGGGGTTGTTTTCTTAGGTGGGAGGGTATGGCTTCCTCCCACCACCGGTGGTACCACCGCTGCTGGTGCTGGCG
>NW_026525511.1:342500-347500 GCF_943737925.1 Anopheles nili | reverse complement strand
GTGTCTTATATCTCCGTAAGTAAGTGTCTGACGGTCTTGGACACCTTTAGCAAAAAGTTGCGCCCTATCGAATGGAACATTTCACTAGAACACCACGAAACGATCCGACCACTCCTTCGACCTGTTTTGGGGTTTTGCAGTTTTCCATGGGGTATTTTGTATGGGGAAAACCGACCCATGCCCGTATCTCCGTACCTAAGCGTCTGACGGTCTTGGACCCCCTTAGGTAAAAGTTGCATTCCGTCGAGCTGAACATTTCACTAGAACATCGCGAAACGATCCGAGGCCTACTTCTGGGAGTTTTTGGGGTCGGAAGGTTTTCTGGGACTTAGTCTCTGGAGCAACATTTCTGAAGCTCGGCACGAGCAACCACGCACGTGTCTTATATCTCCGTAAGTAAGGGTCTGACGGTCTTGGACACCTTTAGCAAAAAGTTGCGTATAACCATCCTCGTCAATACTCTCGAACACTGTAACTCGATCCGACCACTCCTTGGTACACTTTTGTGGGTTGCCAGTTTCGGTTGGGACTTAGTCTCTGGAGACCAAATTCTGAAGCTCGGCGTGGGTACCGACTTTTTGTGCACGTCCGAGGGCCTCGACCGCCCCGAGAACCCGGACCTTCAGGATTTTGGCCATTTTTGGGGGTGCACAAAAGTGTTCGTAATCAACCTCGGATTGTACTTTTCATCATCTAGGGGCACCGTAGGGACCGAAAAAAGTGGTTTCGCATGATAGTCCACCTCGACCCATGTCGACCCTTGCGCGACCCCGACCTTCAGGATTTTGCTCTACGGAAGGGGGTGCACAAAAGTGTTCGTAATCAACCTCGGATTGTACTTTTCATCATCTAGGGGCACCGTAGGGACCGAAAAAAGTGGTTTCGCATGATAGTCCACCTCGACCCATGTCGACCCTTGCGCGACCCCGACCTTCAGGATTTTGCTCTACGGAAGGGGGTCGACTTGTGCGCAACCCCGACCTTCAGGATTTTGCTCTACGGAAGGGGGTGCACAAAAGTGTTCGTAATCAACCTCGGATTGTACTTTTCATCATCTAGGGGCACCGTAGGGACCGAAAAAAGTGGTTTCGCATGATAGTCCACCTCGACCCATGTCGACCCTTGCGCGACCCCGACCTTCAGGATTTTGCTCTACGGAAGGGGGTGCACAAAAGTGTTCGTAATCAACCTCGGATTGTACTTTTCATCATCTAGGGGCACCGTAGGGACCGAAAAAAGTGGTTTCGCATGATAGTCCACCTCGACCCATGTCGACCCTTGCGCGACCCCGACCTTCAGGATTTTGCTCTACGGAAGGGGGTGCACACTTGTGCGACCCCGACCTTCAGGATTTTGCTCTACGGAAGGGGGTGCACAAAAGTGTTCGTAATCAACCTCGGATTGTACTTTTCATCATCTAGGGGCACCGTAGGGACCGAAAAAAGTGGTTTCGCATGATAGTCCACCTCGACCCATGTCGACCCTTGCGCGACCCCGACCTTCAGGATTTTGCTCTACGGAAGGGGGTGCACACTTGTGCGCGACCCCGACCTTCAGGATTTTGCTCTACGGAAGGGGGTGCACAAAAGTGTTCGTAATCAACCTCGGATTGTACTTTTCATCATCTAGGGGCACCGTAGGGACCGAAAAAAGTGGTTTCGCATGATAGTCCACCTCGACCCATGTCGACCCTTGCGCGACCCCGACCTTCAGGATTTTGCTCTACGGAAGGGGGTCGACTTGTGCGCAACCCCGACCTTCAGGATTTTGCTCTACGGAAGGGGGTCGACTTGTGCGCAACCCCGACCTTCAGGATTTTGCTCTACGGAAGGGGGTGCACAAAAGTGTTCGTAATCAACCTCGGATTGTACTTTTCATCATCTAGGGGCACCGTAGGGACCGAAAAAAGTGGTTTCGCATGATAGTCCACCTCGACCCATGTCGACCCTTGCGCGACCCCGACCTTCAGGATTTTGCTCTACGGAAGGGGGTGCACAAAAGTGTTCGTAATCAACCTCGGATTGTACTTTTCATCATCTAGGGGCACCGTAGGGACCGAAAAAAGTGGTTTCGCATGATAGTCCACCTCGACCCATGTCGACCCTTGCGCGACCCCGACCTTCAGGATTTTGCTCTACGGAAGGGGGTGCACAAAAGTGTTCGTAATCAACCTCGGATTGTACTTTTCATCATCTACGGGCATCGTAGGGACCGAAAAAAGTGGTTTCGCATGATAGTCCACCTCGACCCATGTCGACCCTTGCGCGACCCCGACCTTCAGGATTTTGCTCTACGGAAGGGGGTGCACAAAAGTGTTCGTAATCAACCTCGGATTGTACTTTTCATCATCTAGGGGCACCGTAGGGACCGAAAAAAGTGGTTTCGCATGATAGTCCACCTCGACCCATGTCGACCCTTGCGCGACCCCGACCTTCAGGATTTTGCTCTACGGAAGGGGGTGCACACTTGTGCGACCCCGACCTTCAGGATTTTGCTCTACGGAAGGGGGTGCACAAAAGTGTTCGTAATCAACCTCGGATTGTACTTTTCATCATCTAGGGGCACCGTAGGGACCGAAAAAAGTGGTTTCGCATGATAGTCCACCTCGACCCATGTCGACCCTTGCGCGACCCCGACCTTCAGGATTTTGCTCTACGGAAGGGGGTGCACACTTGTGCGACCCCGACCTTCAGGATTTTGCTCTACGGAAGGGGGTGCACAAAAGTGTTCGTAATCAACCTCGGATTGTACTTTTCATCATCTAGGGGCACCGTAGGGACCGAAAAAAGTGGTTTCGCATGATAGTCCACCTCGACCCATGTCGACCCTTGCGCGACCCCGACCTTCAGGATTTTGCTCTACGGAAGGGGGTGCACACTTGTGCGACCCCGACCTTCAGGATTTTGCTCTACGGAAGGGGGTGCACAAAAGTGTTCGTAATCAACCTCGGATTGTACTTTTCATCATCTAGGGGCACCGTAGGGACCGAAAAAAGTGGTTTCGCATGATAGTCCACCTCGACCCATGTCGACCCTTGCGCGACCCCGACCTTCAGGATTTTGCTCTACGGAAGGGGGTGCACACTTGTGCGACCCCGACCTTCAGGATTTTGCTCTACGGAAGGGGGTGCACAAAAGTGTTCGTAATCAACCTCGGATTGTACTTTTCATCATCTAGGGGCACCGTAGGGACCGAAAAAAGTGGTTTCGCATGATAGTCCACCTCGACCCATGTCGACCCTTGCGCGACCCCGACCTTCAGGATTTTGCTCTACGGAAGGGGGTCTACTTGTGCGCAACCCCGACCTTCAGGATTTTGCTCTACGGAAGGGGGTGCACAAAAGTGTTCGTAATCAACCTCGGATTGTACTTTTCATCATCTAGGGGCACCGTAGGGACCGAAAAAAGTGGTTTCGCATGATAGTCCACCTCGACCCATGTCGACCCTTGCGCGACCCCGACCTTCAGGATTTTGCTCTACGGAAGGGGTCTACTTGTGCGCAACCCCGACCTTCAGGATTTTGCTCTACGAAAGGGGGTGCACAAAAGTGTTCGTAATCAACCTCGGATTGTACTTTTCATCATCTAGGGGCACCGTAGGGACCGAAAAAAGTGGTTTCGCATGATAGTCCACCTCGACCCATGTCGACCCTTGCGCGACCCCGACCTTCAGGATTTTGCTCTACGGAAGGGGGTGCACACTTGTGCGACCCCGACCTTCAGGATTTTGCTCTACGGAAGGGGGTGCACAAAAGTGTTCGTAATCAACCTCGGATTGTACTTTTCATCATCTAGGGGCACCGTAGGGACCGAAAAAAGTGGTTTCGCATGATAGTCCACCTCGACCCATGTCGACCCTTGCGCGACCCCGACCTTCAGGATTTTGCTCTACGGAAGGGGGTGCACACTTGTGCGACCCCGACCTTCAGGATTTTGCTCTACGGAAGGGGGTGCACAAAAGTGTTCGTAATCAACCTCGGATTGTACTTTTCATCATCTAGGGGCACCGTAGGGACCGAAAAAAGTGGTTTCGCATGATAGTCCACCTCGACCCATGTCGACCCTTGCGCGACCCCGACCTTCAGGATTTTGCTCTACGGAAGGGGGTCTACTTGTGCGCAACCCCGACCTTCAGGATTTTGCTCTACGGAAGGGGGTGCACAAAAGTGTTCGTAATCAACCTCGGATTGTACTTTTCATCATCTAGGGGCACCGTAGGGACCGAAAAAAGTGGTTTCGCATGATAGTCCACCTCGACCCATGTCGACCCTTGCGCGACCCCGACCTTCAGGATTTTGCTCTACGGAAGGGGGTCTACTTGTGCGCAACCCCGACCTTCAGGATTTTGCTCTACGGAAGGGGGTGCACAAAAGTGTTCGTAATCAACCTCGGATTGTACTTTTCATCATCTAGGGGCACCGTAGGGACCGAAAAAAGTGGTTTCGCATGATAGTCCACCTCGACCCATGTCGACCCTTGCGCGACCCCGACCTTCAGGATTTTGCTCTACGGAAGGGGTCCTCTCTGTACAAGGTTTAGGGGTACATTTTCACCCAAAAACCACTATCGCTCATACGAAACAACTCCTCGACATGTGTCTTCTCTGTGAATTTGGCCCCGATCTGACGAGTAGTTTTCGAGATATGCCCCTCTGAAGGTACATATTGGGACTTAGCCGATTTTCACCCATTGCGGTGTCTATGGGGTGTTGGGAATCGCTCTACCGACCAGCCGGTTGGAGATATCGTTTTGCGGTCTTCGGCGCGTTTGCTCAGCTCCGTAATGCCTACTTTTCGTCCATACACACAACACCTCGCAGAGTTCTCCTTCTGCCAGATATAGCGCGTGCCCCTTTGTTCGTGCACCATTTTGGCCCGTTTTTCGCACATTGCCTCGAAACCATGCGTCCGACGGTTTTGCGTCCCAAGCACCGATGTTAGAACACCACCGTGGCTAACTTTCGTCCATATACGCCAATTCCGTGCAATGTCTCCATCACCC
>NW_026525511.1:295000-332500 GCF_943737925.1 Anopheles nili | reverse complement strand
AGCAACCACGCACGTGTCTTATATCTCCGTAAGTAAGGGTCTGACGGTCTTGGACACCTTTAGTAAAAAGTTGCGCCCTATCGAATGGAACATTTCACTAGAACATCACGAAACGATCCGACCACTCCTTCGACCTGTTTTTGGGTTTTGCAGTTTTCCATGGGGTATTTTGTATGGGGAAAACCGACCCATGCCCGTATCTCCGTACCTAAGCGTCTGACGGTCTTGGACCCCTTTAGGTAAAAGTTGCATTTCGTCGAGCTGAACATTTCACTAGAACATCGCGAAACGATCCGACGACTCCTTCTGGGAGTTTTTGGGGTCGGAAGGTTTTCTGGGACTTAGTCTCTGGAGCAACATTTCTGAAGCTCGGCACGAGCAACCACGCACGTGTCTTATATCTCCGTAAGTAAGGGTCTGACGGTCCTGGACACCTTTAGCAAAAAGTTGCGCCCTATCGAATGGAACATTTCACTAGAACACCACGAAACGATCCGACCACTCCTTCGACCTGTTTTGGGGTTTTGCAGTTTTCCATGGGGTATTTTGTATGGGGAAAACCGACCCATGCCCGTACCTCCGTACCTAAGCGTCTGACGGTCTTGGACCCCTTTAGGTAAAAGTTGCATTTCGTCGAGCTGAACATTTCACTAGAACATCGCGAAACGATCCGACGCCTCCTTCTGGGAGTTTTTGGGGTCGGAAGGTTTTCTGGGACTTAGTCTCTGGAGCAACATTTCTGAAGCTCGGCACGAGCAACCACGCACGTGTCTTATATCTCCGTAAGTAAGGGTCTGACGGTCTTGGACACCTTTAGCAAAAAGTTGCGCCCTATCGAATGGAACATTTCACTAGAACACCACGAAACGATCCGACCACTCCTTCGACCTGTTTTGGGGTTTTGCAGTTTTCCATGGGGTAATTTGTATGGGGAAAACCGACCCGTGCCCGTATCTCCGTACCTAAGCGTCTGACGGTCTTGGACCCCTTTAGGTAAAAGTTGCATTCCGTCGAGCTGAACATTTCACTAGAACATCGCGAAACGATCCGACGACTCCTTCTGGGAGTTTTTGGGGTCGGAAGGTTTTCTGGGACTTAGTCTCTGGAGCAACATTTCTGAAGCTCGGCACGAGCAACCACGCACGTGTCTTATATCTCCGTAAGTAAGGGTCTGACGGTCTTGGACACCTTTAGCAAAAAGTTGCGTCTTATCGAATGGAACATTTCACTAGAACACCACGAAACGATCCGACCACTCCTTCGACCTGTTTTGGGGTTTTGCAGTTTTCCATGGGGTATTTTGTATGGGGAAAACCGACCCATGCCCGTATCTCCGTACCTAAGCGTCTGACGGTCTTGGACCCCTTGAGGTAAAAGTTGCATTCCGTCGAGCTGAACATTTCACTAGAACATCGCGAAACGATCCGACGACTCCTTCTGGGAGTTTTTGGGGTCCGAAGGTTTTCTGGGACTTAGTCTCTGGAGCAACATTTCTGAAGCTCGGCACGAGCAACCACGCACGTGTCTTATATCTCCGTAAGTAAGGGTCTGACGGTCTTGGACACCTTTAGCAAAAAGTTGCGCCTTATCGAATGGAACATTTCACTAGAACACCACGAAACGATCCGACCACTCCTTCGACCTGTTTTGGGGTTTTGCAGTTTTCCATGGGGTATTTTGTATGGGGAAAACCGACCCATGCCCGTATCTCCGTACCTAAGCGTCTGACGGTCTTGGACCCCTTTAGGTAAAAGTTGCATTCCGTCGAGCTAAACATTTCGCTAGAACATCGCGAAACGATCCGACGACTCCTTCTGGGAGTTTTTGGGGTCCGAAGGTTTTCTGGGACTTTGTCTCTGGAGCAACATTTCTGAAGCTCGGCACGAGCAACCACGCACGTGTCTTATATCTCCGTAAGTAAGGGTCTGACGGTCTTGGACACCTTTAGCAAAAAGTTGCGCCCTATCAAATGGAACATTTCACTAGAACACCACGAAACGATCCGACCACTCCTTCGACCTGTTTTGGGGTTTTGCAGTTTTCCATGGGGTATTTTGTATGGGGAAAACCGACCCATGCCCGTATCTCCGTACCTAAGCGTCTGACGGTCTTGGACCCCTTTAGGTAAAAGTTGCAATCCGTCGAGCTGAACATTTCACTAGAACATCGCGAAACGATCCGACGACTCCTTCTGGGAGTTTTTGGGGTCCGAAGGTTTTCTGGGACTTAGTCTCTGGAGCAACATTTCTGAAGCTCGGCACGAGCAACCACGCACGTGTCTTATATCTCCGTAAGTAAGTGTCTGACGGTCTTGGACACCTTTAGCAAAAAGTTGCGTATAACCATCCTCGTCAATACTCTCGAACACTGTAACTCGATCCGACCACTCCTTGGTATACTTTTGTGGGTTGCCAGTTTCGGTTGGGACTTAGTCTCTGGAGACCAAATTCTGAAGCTCGGCGTGGGTACCGGTTTTTCGTGCACGTCAGAGGGCCTCGACCGCCCCGAGAACCCGACCTTCAGGATTTTGGCCATTTTTGGGGGTGCACAAAAGTGTTCGTAAACAACCTCGGATTGTACTTTTCATCATCTAGGGGCACCGTAGGGACCGAAAAAAGTGGTTTCGCATGATAGTCCACCTCGACCCATGTCGACCCTTGCGCGACCCCGACCTTCAGGATTTTGCTCTACGGAAGGGGGTCGACTTGTGCGCAACCCCGACCTTCAGGATTTTGCTCTACGGAAGGGGGTGCACAAAAGTGTTCGTAATCAACCTCGGATTGTACTTTTCATCATCTAGGGGCACCGTAGGGACCGAAAAAAGTGGTTTCGCATGATAGTCCACCTCGACCCATGTCGACCCTTGCGCGACCCCGACCTTCAGGATTTTGCTCTACGGAAGGGGGTGCACAAAAGTGTTCGTAATCAACCTCGGATTGTACTTTTCATCATCTAGGGGCACCGTAGGGACCGAAAAAAGTGGTTTCGCATGATAGTCCACCTCGACCCATGTCGACCCTTGCTCGACCCCGACCTTCAGGATTTTGCTCTACGGAAGGGGGTCTACTTGTGCGCAACCCCGACCTTCAGGATTTTGCTCTACGGAAGGGGGTGCACAAAAGTGTTCGTAATCAACCTCGGATTGTACTTTTCATCATCTAGGGGCACCGTAGGGACCGAAAAAAGTGGTTTCGCATGATAGTCCACCTCGACCCATGTCGACCCTTGCGCGACCCCGACCTTCAGGATTTTGCTCTACGGAAGGGGGTCTACTTTTGCGCGACCCCGACCTTCAGGATTTTGCTCTACGGAAGGGGGTGCACAAAAGTGTTCGTAATCAACCTCGGATTGTACTTTTCATCATCTAGGGGCACCGTAGGGACCGAAAAAAGTGGTTTCGCATGATAGTCCACCTCGACCCATGTCGACCCTTGCGCGACCCCGACCTTCAGGATTTTGCTCTACGGAAGGGGGTGCACAAAAGTGTTCGTAATCAACCTCGGATTGTACTTTTCATCATCTAGGGGCACCGTAGGGACCGAAAAAAGTGGTTTCGCATGATAGTCCACCTCGACCCATGTCGACCCTTGCGCGACCCCGACCTTCAGGATTTTGCTCTACGGAAGGGGGTGCACAAAAGTGTTCGTAATCAACCTCGGATTGTACTTTTCATCATCTAGGGGCACCGTAGGGACCGAAAAAAGTGGTTTCGCATGATAGTCCACCTCGACCCATGTCGACCCTTGCGCGACCCCGACCTTCAGGATTTTGCTCTACGGAAAGGGGTCTACTTGTGCGCAACCCCGACCTTCAGGATTTTGCTCTACGGAAGGGGGTGCACAAAAGTGTTCGTAATCAACCTCGGATTGTACTTTTCATCATCTAGGGGCACCGTAGGGACCGAAAAAAGTGGTTTCGCATGATAGTCCACCTCGACCCATGTCGACCCTTGCGCGACCCCGACCTTCAGGATTTTGCTCTACGGAAGGGGGTCGACTTGTGCGCAACCCCGACCTTCAGGATTTTGCTCTACGGAAGGGGGTGCACAAAAGTGTTCGTAATCAACCTCGGATTGTACTTTTCATCATCTAGGGGCACCGTAGGGACCGAAAAAAGTGGTTTCGCATGATAGTCCACCTCGACCCATGTCGACCCTTGCGCGACCCCGACCTTCAGGATTTTGCTCTACGGAAGGGGGTGCACAAAAGTGTTCGTAATCAACCTCGGATTGTACTTTTCATCATCTAGGGGCACCGTAGGGACCGAAAAAAGTGGTTTCGCATGATAGTCCACCTCGACCCATGTCGACCCTTGCGCGACCCCGACCTTCAGGATTTTGCTCTACGGAAGGGGGTCGACTTGTGCGCAACCCCGACCTTCAGGATTTTGCTCTACGGAAGGGGGTGCACAAAAGTGTTCGTAATCAACCTCGGATTGTACTTTTCATCATCTAGGGGCACCGTAGGGACCGAAAAAAGTGGTTTCGCATGATAGTCCACCTCGACCCATGTCGACCCTTGCGCGACCCCGACCTTCAGGATTTTGCTCTACGGAAGGGGGTCTACTTGTGCGCAACCCCGACCTTCAGGATTTTGCTCTACGGAAGGGGGTGCACAAAAGTGTTCGTAATCAACCTCGGATTGTACTTTTCATCATCTAGGGGCACCGTAGGGACCGAAAAAAGTGGTTTCGCATGATAGTCCACCTCGACCCATGTCGACCCTTGCGCGACCCCGACCTTCAGGATTTTGCTCTACGGAAGGGGGTGCACAAAAGTGTTCGTAATCAACCTCGGATTGTACTTTTCATCATCTACGGGCATCGTAGGGACCGAAAAAAGTGGTTTCGCATGATAGTCCACCTCGACCCATGTCGACCCTTGCGCGACCCCGACCTTCAGGATTTTGCTCTACGGAAGGGGGTCTACTTGTGCGCAACCCCGACCTTCAGGATTTTGCTCTACGGAAGGGGGTGCACAAAAGTGTTCGTAATCAACCTCGGATTGTACTTTTCATCATCTAGGGGCACCGTAGGGACCGAAAAAAGTGGTTTCGCATGATAGTCCACCTCGACCCATGTCGACCCTTGCGCGACCCCGACCTTCAGGATTTTGCTCTACGGAAGGGGTCCTCTCTGTACAAGGTTTAGGGGTACATTTTCACCCAAAAACCACTATCGCTCATCCGAAACAACTCCTCGACATGTGTCTTCTCTGTGAATTTGGCCCCGATCTGACGAGTAGTTTTCGAGATATGCCCCTCTGAAGGTACATATTGGGACTTAGCCGATTTTCACCCATTGCGGTTTCTATGGGGTGTTGGGAATCGCTCTACCGACCAGCCGGTTGGAGATATCGATTTGCGGTCTTCGGCGCGTTTGCTCAACTCCGTAATGCCTACTTTTCGTCCGTACACACAACACCTCGCAGAGTTCTCCTTCTGCCAGATATAGCGCGTGCCCCTTTGTTCGTGAACCATTTTGGCCCGTTTTTCGCACATTGCCTCGAAACCATGCGTCCGACGGTTTTGCGTCCCAGGTACCGATGTTAGAACACCACCGTGGCTAACTTTCGTTCATATACGCCAACTCCGTACAATGTCTCCATCACCCTGTTTTTGGGTGAAAACCCATTTCAGGGACTTAGCCGATTTTCACCCATTGCGGTGTCTATGGGGTGTTGGGAATCGCTCTACCGACCAGCCGGTTGCAGATATCGATTCCCGGTCTTCGGCGCGTTTGCTCAACTCCGTAATGCCTACTTTTCGTCCATACACACAACACCTCGCAGAGTTCTCCTTCTGCCAGATATAGCGCGTGCCCCTTTGTTCGTGAACCATTTTGGCCCGTTTTTCGCACATTGCCTCGAAACCATGCGTCCGACGGTTTTGCGTCCCAGGTACCGATGTTAGAACACCACCGTGGCTAACTTTCGTTCATATACGCCAACTCCGTGCAATGTCTCCATCACCCTGTTTTTGGGTGAAAACCCATTTCTGGGACTTAGCCGATTTTCACCCATTGCGGTGTCTATGGGGTGTTGGGAATCGCTCTACCGACCAGCCGGTTGGAGATATCGATTCCCGGTCTTCGGCGCGTTTGCTCAACTCTGTAATGCCTACTTTTCGTCCATACACACAACACCTCGCAGAGTTCTCCTTCTGCCAGATATAGCGCGTGCCCCTTTGTTCGTGCACCATTTTGCCCGTTTTTCGCACATTGCCTCGAAACCATGCGTTCGACGGTTTTGCGTCCCAAGCATCGATGTTAGAACACCACCGTGGCTAACTTTCGTCCATATACGCCAACTCCGTGCAATGTCTCCATCACCCTGTTTTTGGGTGAAGACCCATTTCTGGGACTTAGCCGATTTTCACCCATTGCGGTGTCTATGGGGTGTTGGGAATCGCTCTACCGACCAGCCGGTTGGGGATATCGATTCCCGGTCTTCGGCGCGTTTGCTCAACTCCGTAATGCCTACTTTTCGTCCATACACACAACACCTCGCAGAGCTCTCCTTCTGCCAGATATAGCGCGTGCCCCTTTGTTCGTGCACCATTTTGGCCCGTTTTTCGCACATCGCTTCGAAACCATGCGTCCGACGCTTTTGCGTCCCAAGTAGTGACGTTAGAACACCACCGTGGCTAACTTTCGTCCATATACGCCAACTCCGTGCAATGTCTCCATCACCCTGTTTTTGGGTGAAAACCCATTTCTGGGACTTAGCCGATTTTCACCCATTGCGGTGTCTATGGGGTGTTGGGAATCGCTCTACCGACCAGCCGGTTGGAGATATCGAGTTGCGGTCTTCGGCGCGTTTGCTCAACTCCGTAATGCCTACTTTTCGTCCATACACACAACACCTCGCAGAGTTCTCCTTCTGCTAGATATAGCGCGTGCCCCTTTGTTCGTGCACCATTTTGGCCCGTTTTTCGCACATCGCCTCGAAACCATGCGTCCGACGCTTTTGCGTCCCAAGTAGTGATGTTAGAACACCACCGTGGCTAACTTTCGTCCATATACGCCAAACTTCTCAGACACCTCCATCCGAGAGTATTTCGTGTTTTCCCATATATTGCATACTGCCAGGGGTTTTCTTCCATACAACTTTCAATGTTCTGTAAAACACCCGCGCATCGTCCGATTGGACTGAAACTGCTCCGGCGCGCTCTCTGCCGTGCTACAACTCTGCGCAAACCATCAAAACCTCGATGCCTGCGTGCGCACCTAGCCATCTGAACTCCGTACACTCTGGCTTAACAGGCCTCTTAGCCCGTTACAACATGGCTAACCCACTGGTAACCGGTAACCGTCACTCGTCCAATGTGGTCCATCACCCGTGCAAGCTGTTTCGCGTGCTTGCGCTTGCTCCGTGAGCAATCCCGCGTGCATTCGGTTGTCTTCCAACAGCGTGTTCGTCTCGCAACAATCTCCTCCGTGTGTACGCCTGGTGCTATGCAACTAGTTGAAATTTTTCGGGAAGTCAAGTTTTGGGACTTGTACTTTTTTTCAACATTAAATGCAGCTTTTCGCACACCATAGCAACTCGGGCTTCGACTTTCGGGACTTGGTGCTTTTCGCGGATCAAGCCCAATGGACTTGACCCGCTAAAGCTCACCTCCTCTCTATCGCTCCATTCGGGTAGCTATGGTGCACCCCAGCCAGTAGCGCACATGCACCCCATGTCTGGGGCACAAGCACACCACCCACTAGGACACACCACAGCAGCACACCCTTCTGCACATAGCACCACGTATGTGCAGCGTCGCCTTACCCAAGCGACTTGCGCCACCTTGCAGGAGCAAGCTCCCACAGGTGGCGCGCAGCCGGTGTGTGACTCCCGCACACTCCCGACTAGGTGGTACCATCATCACCATGGCACGCACCCAGGCACCTGCACCTGCTGCAGGTACCTTACGCACACGCGTGATGACCCCCGTGTGGAGGGCCGGTGGATTCCCGGTGGGTGCAAGTCACTCTACTCCGAGCCCTGGGACACCTTCCCAGGGTGTTTTCCATGTACCACTAACCCTTGGTTGGACACCTCTTGGCTACTTGACCCCTTTCCCGGTGGGTGCAAGTCACCGTGCGGAACCTTTCGGCCGCTCTCCCTAGGACTGTGTTGCAGGCAAGCACAGTGGTTCCGCGACCTAGAGACAGCGGCATCCCTTGTTACTACTACTCCGAGCCCTGGGACACCTTCCCAGGGTGTTTTCCATGTACCACTAGCCTCTGGTTGACCAATGGTGGTGGTAGGTGATTACACCCAAAACCACCCTAGGTCACCGTTCCGACCACCCAGCTACCGTTAAAACGCCTCCGGACACCAGGACACACCTTCCCGGTACCAGAACCAGTCGTAGTCGCCGTCACCCAAATTTCATACAACCGTCACCCACGGGCCGAAACACCTTGCCACTACATGAGTCTAGTATTAGGTCCTAGGGTCTCTTTTCGACAACTCCCGACCTCCCTGATATCGAATCGTCAGTTTACATGAGGAGGCTAAACTTTCTATGACGACTCAGTACAACCATACCTCCCTATAATAGTGAAATGTCAAATTCTAGGGCTTTCTGGCCATGGAAAATTCTGAAGCTCGGCACGAGCAAACATGACCCATGCTTGTATCTCCGAAACTATGAGTCTGACAGTTTTGCACCCTTCTGCGGAAAGTTGTGTCTCGGTAAGCCTAAAAAGTCAGTAGAACATCACGAAACGATCCGACCACTCCTTCGACCTGTTTTGGGGTTTTGCAGTTTTCCATGGGGTATTTTGTATGGGGAAAACCGACCCATGCCCGTATCTCCGTACCTAAGCGTCTGACGGTCTTGGACCCCTTGAGGTAAAAGTTGCATTCCGTCGAGCTGAACATTTCACTAGAACATCGCGAAACGATCCGACGACTCCTTCTGGGAGTTTTTGGGGTCGGAAAGTTTTCTGGGACTTAGTCTCTGGAGCAACATTTCTGAAGCTCGGCACGGGCAACCACGCACGTGTCTTATATCTCCGTAAGTAAGGGTCTGACGGTCTTGGACACCTTTAGCAAAAAGTTGCGTATAACCATCCTCGTCAATACTCTCGAACACTGTAACTCGATCCGACCACTCCTTGGTATACTTTTGTGGGTTGCCAGTTTCGGTTGGGACTTAGTCTCTGGAGACCAAATTCTGAAGCTCGGCGTGGGTACCGGTTTTTCGTGCACGTCAGAGGGCCTCGACCGCCCCGAGAACCCGACCTTCAGGATTTTGGCCATTTTTGGGGGTGCACAAAAGTGTTCGTAATCAACCTCGGATTGTACTTTTCATCATCTAGGGGCACCGTAGGGACCGAAAAAAGTGGTTTCGCATGATAGTCCACCTCGACCCATGTCGACCCTTGCGCGACCCCGACCTTCAGGATTTTGCTCTACGGAAGGGGGTGCACAAAAGTGTTCGTAATCAACCTCGGATTGTACTTTTCATCATCTAGGGGCACCGTAGGGACCGAAAAAAGTGGTTTCGCATGATAGTCCACCTCGACCCTTGTCGACCCTTGCGCGACCCCGACCTTCAGGATTTTGCTCTACGGAAGGGGGTCTACTTGTGCGCAACCCCGACCTTCAGGATTTTGCTCTACGGAAGGGGGTGCACAAAAGTGTTCGTAATCAACCTCGGATTGTACTTTTCATCATCTAGGGGCACCGTAGGGACCGAAAAAAGTGGTTTCGCATGATAGTCCACCTCGACCCATGTCGACCCTTGCGCGACCCCGACCTTCAGGATTTTGCTCTACGGAAGGGGGTCTACTTGTGCGCAACCCCGACCTTCATGATTTTGCTCTACGGAAGGGGGTGCACAAAAGTGTTCGTAATCAACCTCGGATTGTACTTTTCATCATCTAGGGGCACCGTAGGGACCGAAAAAAGTGGTTTCGCATGATAGTCCACCTCGACCCATGTCGACCCTTGCGCGACCCCGACCTTCAGGATTTTGCTCTACGGAAGGGGGTCTACTTGTGCGCAACCCCGACCTTCAGGATTTTGCTCTACGTAAGGGGGTGCACAAAAGTGTTCGTAATCAACCTCGGATTGTACTTTTCATCATCTAGGGGCACCGTAGGGACCGAAAAAAGTGGTTTCGCATGATAGTCCACCTCGACCCTTGTCGACCCTTGCGCGACCCCGACCTTCAGGATTTTGCTCTACGGAAGGGGGTCTACTTGTGCGCAACCCCGACCTTCAGGATTTTGCTCTACGGAAGGGGGTGCACAAAAGTGTTCGTAATCAACCTCGGATTGTACTTTTCATCATCTAGGGGCACCGTAGGGACCGAAAAAAGTGGTTTCGCATGATAGTCCACCTCGACCCATGTCGACCC
This sequence comes from Anopheles nili, assembly GCF_943737925.1. Classification (NCBI taxonomy): domain Eukaryota; kingdom Metazoa; phylum Arthropoda; class Insecta; order Diptera; family Culicidae; genus Anopheles; species Anopheles nili. The sequence continues at coordinate 322,145 of NW_026525511.1, read as the reverse complement.
TTGCGCGACCCCGACCTTCAGGATTTTGCTCTACGGAAGGGGGTCTACTTGTGCGCAACCCCGACCTTCATGATTTTGCTCTACGGAAGGGGGTGCACAAAAGTGTTCGTAATCAACCTCGGATTGTACTTTTCATCATCTAGGGGCACCGTAGGGACCGAAAAAAGTGGTTTCGCATGATAGTCCACCTCGACCCATGTCGACCCTTGCGCGACCCCGACCTTCAGGATTTTGCTCTACGGAAGGGGGTGCACAAAAGTGTTCGTAATCAACCTCGGATTGTACTTTTCATCATCTAGGGGCACCGTAGGGACCGAAAAAAGTGGTTTCGCATGATAGTCCACCTCGACCCATGTCGACCCTTGCGCGACCCCGACCTTCAGGATTTTGCTCTACGGAAGGGGGTGCACAAAAGTGTTCGTAATCAACCTCGGATTGTACTTTTCATCATCTAGGGGCAACGTAGGGACCGAAAAAAGTGGTTTCGCATGATAGTCCACCTCGACCCATGTCGACCCTTGCGCGACCCCGACCTTCAGGATTTTGCTCTACGGAAGGGGGTCTACTTGTGCGCAACCCCGACCTTCATGATTTTGCTCTACGGAAGGGGGTGCACAAAAGTGTTCGTAATCAACCTCGGATTGTACTTTTCATCATCTAGGGGCACCGTAGGGACCGAAAAAAGTGGTTTCGCATGATAGTCCACCTCGACCCATGTCGACCCTTGCGCGACCCCGACCTTCAGGATTTTGCTCTACGGAAGGGGGTGCACAAAAGTGTTCGTAATCAACCTCGGATTGTACTTTTCATCATCTAGGGGCACCGTAGGGACCGAAAAAAGTGGTTTCGCATGATAGTCCACCTCGACCCATGTCGACCCTTGCGCGACCCCGACCTTCAGGATTTTGCTCTACGGAAGGGGGTGCACAAAAGTGTTCGTAATCAACCTCGGATTGTACTTTTCATCATCTAGGGGCAACGTAGGGACCGAAAAAAGTGGTTTCGCATGATAGTCCACCTCGACCCATGTCGACCCTTGCGCGACCCCGACCTTCAGGATTTTGCTCTACGTAAGGGGGTGCACAAAAGTGTTCGTAATCAACCTCGGATTGTACTTTTCATCATCTAGGGGCACCGTAGGGACCGAAAAAAGTGGTTTCGCATGATAGTCCACCTCGACCCATGTCGACCCTAGCGCGACCCCGACCTTCAGGATTTTGCTCTACGGAAGGGGGTCTACTTGTGCGCAACCCCGACCTTCAGGATTTTGCTCTACGGAAGGGGGTGCACAAAAGTGTTCGTAATCAACCTCGGATTGTACTTTTCATCATCTAGGGGCACCGTAGGGACCGAAAAAAGTGGTTTCGCATGATAGTCCACCTCGACCCATGTCGACCCTTGCGCGACCCCGACCTTCAGGATTTTGCTCTACGGAAGGGGGTCCACACTTGTGCGACCCCGACCTTCAGGATTTTGCTCTACGAAAGGGGGTGCACAAAAGTGTTCGTAATCAACCTCGGATTGTACTTTTCATCATCTAGGGGCACCGTAGGGACCGAAAAAAGTGGTTTCGCATGATAGTCCACCTCGACCCATGTCGACCCTTGCGCGACCCCGACCTTCAGGATTTTGCTCTACGGAAGGGGGTGCACAAAAGTGTTCGTAATCAACCTCGGATTGTACTTTTCATCATCTAGGGGCACCGTAGGGACCGAAAAAAGTGGTTTCGCATGATAGTCCACCTCGACCCATGTCGACCCTTGCGCGACCCCGACCTTCAGGATTTTGCTCTACGGAAGGGGGTGCACAAAAGTGTTCGTAATCAACCTCGGATTGTACTTTTCATCATCTAGGGGCAACGTAGGGACCGAAAAAAGTGGTTTCGCATGATAGTCCACCTCGACCCATGTCGACCCTTGCGCGACCCCGACCTTCAGGATTCTGCTCTGCGGAAGGGGGTGCACAAAAGTGTTCGTAATCAACCTCGGATTGTACTTTTCATCATCTAGGGGCAACGTAGGGACCGAAAAAAGTGGTTTCGCATGATAGTCCACCTCGACCCATGTCGACCCTTGCGCGACCCCGACCTTCAGGATTTTGCTCTACGGAAGGGGGTCTACTTGTGCGCAACCCCGACCTTCAGGATTTTGCTCTACGGAAGGGGGTGCACAAAAGTGTTCGTAATCAACCTCGGATTGTACTTTTCATCATCTACGGGCATCGTAGGGACCGAAAAAAGTGGTTTCGCATGATAGTCCACCTCGACCCATGTCGACCCTTGCGCGACCCCGACCTTCAGGATTTTGCTCTACGGAAGGGGGTCTACTTGTGCGCAACCCCGACCTTCAGGATTTTGCTCTACGGAAGGGGGTGCACAAAAGTGTTCGTAATCAACCTCGGATTGTACTTTTCATCATCTAGGGGCACCGTAGGGACCGAAAAAAGTGGTTTCGCATGATAGTCCACCTCGACCCATGTCGACCCTTGCGCGACCCCGACCTTCAGGATTTTGCTCTACGGAAGGGGGTGCACAAAAGTGTTCGTAATCAACCTCGGATTGTACTTTTCATCATCTAGGGGCACCGTAGGGACCGAAAAAAGTGGTTTCGCATGATAGTCCACCTCGACCCTTGTCGACCCTTGCGCGACCCCGACCTTCAGGATTTTGCTCTACGGAAGGGGGTCTACTTGTGCGCAACCCCGACCTTCAGGATTTTGCTCTACGGAAGGGGGTGCACAAAAGTGTTCGTAATCAACCTCGGATTGTACTTTTCATCATCTAGGGGCACCGTAGGGACCGAAAAAAGTGGTTTCGCATGATAGTCCACCTCGACCCATGTCGACCCTTGCGCGACCCCGACCTTCAGGATTTTGCTCTACGGAAGGGGGTCTACTTGTGCGCAACCCCGACCTTCAGGATTTTGCTCTACGGAAGGGGGTGCACAAAAGTGTTCGTAATCAACCTCGGATTGTACTTTTCATCATCTACGGGCATCGTAGGGACCGAAAAAAGTGGTTTCGCATGATAGTCCACCTCGACCCATGTCGACCCTTGCGCGACCCCGACCTTCAGGATTTTGCTCTACGGAAGGGGGTCTACTTGTGCGCAACCCCGACCTTCAGGATTTTGCTCTACGGAAGGGGGTGCACAAAAGTGTTCGTAATCAACCTCGGATTGTACTTTTCATCATCTAGGGGCACCGTAGGGACCGAAAAAAGTGGTTTCGCATGATAGTCCACCTCGACCCATGTCGACCCTTGCGCGACCCCGACCTTCAGGATTTTGCTCTACGGAAGGGGGTCTACTTGTGCGCAACCCCGACCTTCATGATTTTGCTCTACGGAAGGGGGTGCACAAAAGTGTTCGTAATCAACCTCGGATTGTACTTTTCATCATCTAGGGGCACCGTAGGGACCGAAAAAAGTGGTTTCGCATGATAGTCCACCTCGACCCATGTCGACCCTTGCGCGACCCCGACCTTCAGGATTTTGCTCTACGGAAGGGGGTGCACAAAAGTGTTCGTAATCAACCTCGGATTGTACTTTTCATCATCTAGGGGCACCGTAGGGACCGAAAAAAGTGGTTTCGCATGATAGTCCACCTCGACCCATGTCGACCCTTGCGCGACCCCGACCTTCAGGATTTTGCTCTACGGAAGGGGGTCTACTTGTGCGCAACCCCGACCTTCAGGATTTTGCTCTACGGAAGGGGGTGCACAAAAGTGTTCGTAATCAACCTCGGATTGTACTTTTCATCATCTAGGGGCACCGTAGGGACCGAAAAAAGTGGTTTCGCATGATAGTCCACCTCGACCCATGTCGACCCTTGCGCGACCCCGACCTTCAGGATTTTGCTCTACGGAAGGGGGTCTACTTGTGCGCAACCCCGACCTTCAGGATTTTGCTCTACGGAAGGGGGTGCACAAAAGTGTTCGTAATCAACCTCGGATTGTACTTTTCATAATCTACGGGCATCGTAGGGACCGAAAAAAGTGGTTTCGCATGATAGTCCACCTCGACCCATGTCGACCCTTGCGCGACCCCGACCTTCAGGATTTTGCTCTACGGAAGGGGGTCTACTTGTGCGCAACCCCGACCTTCAGGATTTTGCTCTACGGAAGGGGGTGCACAAAAGTGTTCGTAATCAACCTCGGATTGTACTTTTCATCATCTAGGGGCACCGTAGGGACCGAAAAAAGTGGTTTCGCATGATAGTCCACCTCGACCCATGTCGACCCTTGCGCGACCCCGACCTTCAGGATTTTGCTCTACGGAAGGGGGTCTACTTGTGCGCAACCCCGACCTTCATGATTTTGCTCTACGGAAGGGGGTGCACAAAAGTGTTCGTAATCAACCTCGGATTGTACTTTTCATCATCTAGGGGCACCGTAGGGACCGAAAAAAGTGGTTTCGCATGATAGTCCACCTCGACCCATGTCGACCCTTGCGCGACCCCGACCTTCAGGATTTTGCTCTACGGAAGGGGGTGCACAAAAGTGTTCGTAATCAACCTCGGATTGTACTTTTCATCATCTAGGGGCACCGTAGGGACCGAAAAAAGTGGTTTCGCATGATAGTCCACCTCGACCCATGTCGACCCTTGCGCGACCCCGACCTTCAGGATTTTGCTCAGCGGAAGGGGGTGCACAAAAGTGTTCGTAATCAACCTCGGATTGTACTTTTCATCATCTAGGGGCAACGTAGGGACCGAAAAAAGTGGTTTCGCATGATAGTCCACCTCGACCCATGTCGACCCTTGCGCGACCCCGACCTTCAGGATTTTGCTCTACGGAAGGGGGTCTACTTGTGCGCAACCCCGACCTTCAGGATTTTGCTCTACGGAAGGGGGTGCACAAAAGTGTTCGTAATCAACCTCGGATTGTACTTTTCATCATCTACGGGCATCGTAGGGACCGAAAAAAGTGGTTTCGCATGATAGTCCACCTCGACCCATGTCGACCCTTGCGCGACCCCGACCTTCAGGATTTTGCTCTACGGAAGGGGGTCTACTTGTGCGCGACCCCGACCTTCAGGATTTTGCTCTACGTAAGGGGGTGCACAAAAGTGTTCGTAATCAACCTCGGATTGTACTTTTCATCATCTAGGGGCACCGTAGGGACCGAAAAAAGTGGTTTCGCATGATAGTCCACCTCGACCCATGTCGACCCTAGCGCGACCCCGACCTTCAGGATTTTGCTCTACGGAAGGGGGTCTACTTGTGCGCAACCCCGACCTTCAGGATTTTGCTCTACGGAAGGGGGTGCACAAAAGTGTTCGTAATCAACCTCGGATTGTACTTTTCATCATCTAGGGGCACCGTAGGGACCGAAAAAAGTGGTTTCGCATGATAGTCCACCTCGACCCATGTCGACCCTTGCGCGACCCCGACCTTCAGGATTTTGCTCTACGGAAGGGGGTGCACAAAAGTGTTCGTAATCAACCTCGGATTGTACTTTTCATCATCTAGGGGCACCGTAGGGACCGAAAAAAGTGGTTTCGCATGATAGTCCACCTCGACCCTTGTCGACCCTTGCGCGACCCCGACCTTCAGGATTTTGCTCTACGGAAGGGGGTCTACTTGTGCGCAACCCCGACCTTCAGGATTTTGCTCTACGGAAGGGGGTGCACAAAAGTGTTCGTAATCAACCTCGGATTGTACTTTTCATCATCTAGGGGCACCGTAGGGACCGAAAAAAGTGGTTTCGCATGATAGTCCACCTCGACCCATGTCGACCCTTGCGCGACCCCGACCTTCAGGATTTTGCTCTACGGAAGGGGGTCTACTTGTGCGCAACCCCGACCTTCAGGATTTTGCTCTACGGAAGGGGGTGCACAAAAGTGTTCGTAATCAACCTCGGATTGTACTTTTCATCATCTAGGGGCACCGTAGGGACCGAAAAAAGTGGTTTCGCATGATAGTCCACCTCGACCCATGTCGACCCTTGCGCGACCCCGACCTTCAGGATTTTGCTCTACGGAAGGGGGTGCACAAAAGTGTTCGTAATCAACCTCGGATTGTACTTTTCATCATCTAGGGGCACCGTAGGGACCGAAAAAAGTGGTTTCGCATGATAGTCCACCTCGACCCATGTCGACCCTTGCGCGACCCCGACCTTCAGGATTTTGCTCTACGGAAGGGGGTCTACTTGTGCGCAACCCCGACCTTCAGGATTTTGCTCTACGGAAGGGGGTGCACAAAAGTGTTCGTAATCAACCTCGGATTGTACTTTTCATCATCTAGGGGCACCGTAGGGACCGAAAAAAGTGGTTTCGCATGATAGTCCACCTCGACCCATGTCGACCCTTGCGCGACCCCGACCTTCAGGATTTTGCTCTACGGAAGGGGGTCTACTTGTGCGCAACCCCGACCTTCAGGATTTTGCTCTACGGAAGGGGGTGCACAAAAGTGTTCGTAATCAACCTCGGATTGTACTTTTCATCATCTACGGGCATCGTAGGGACCGAAAAAAGTGGTTTCGCATGATAGTCCACCTCGACCCATGTCGACCCTTGCGCGACCCCGACCTTCAGGATTTTGCTCTACGGAAGGGGGTCTACTTGTGCGCAACCCCGACCTTCAGGATTTTGCTCTACGGAAGGGGGTGCACAAAAGTGTTCGTAATCAACCTCGGATTGTACTTTTCATCATCTAGGGGCACCGTAGGGACCGAAAAAAGTGGTTTCGCATGATAGTCCACCTCGACCCATGTCGACCCTTGCGCGACCCCGACCTTCAGGATTTTGCTCTACGGAAGGGGGTGCACAAAAGTGTTCGTAATCAACCTCGGATTGTACTTTTCATCATCTAGGGGCACCGTAGGGACCGAAAAAAGTGGTTTCGCATGATAGTCCACCTCGACCCTTGTCGACCCTTGCGCGACCCCGACCTTCAGGATTTTGCTCTACGGAAGGGGGTCTACTTGTGCGCAACCCCGACCTTCAGGATTTTGCTCTACGGAAGGGGGTGCACAAAAGTGTTCGTAATCAACCTCGGATTGTACTTTTCATCATCTAGGGGCACCGTAGGGACCGAAAAAAGTGGTTTCGCATGATAGTCCACCTCGACCCATGTCGACCCTTGCGCGACCCCGACCTTCAGGATTTTGCTCTACGGAAGGGGGTGCACAAAAGTGTTCGTAATCAACCTCGGATTGTACTTTTCATCATCTAGGGGCACCGTAGGGACCGAAAAAAGTGGTTTCGCATGATAGTCCACCTCGACCCTTGTCGACCCTTGCGCGACCCCGACCTTCAGGATTTTGCTCTACGGAAGGGGGTCTACTTGTGCGCAACCCCGACCTTCAGGATTTTGCTCTACGGAAGGGGGTGCACAAAAGTGTTCGTAATCAACCTCGGATTGTACTTTTCATCATCTAGGGGCACCGTAGGGACCGAAAAAAGTGGTTTCGCATGATAGTCCACCTCGACCCATGTCGACCCTTGCGCGACCCCGACCTTCAGGATTTTGCTCTACGGAAGGGGGTGCACAAAAGTGTTCGTAATCAACCTCGGATTGTACTTTTCATCATCTAGGGGCACCGTAGGGACCGAAAAAAGTGGTTTCGCATGATAGTCCACCTCGACCCTTGTCGACCCTTGCGCGACCCCGACCTTCAGGATTTTGCTCTACGGAAGGGGGTCTACTTGTGCGCAACCCCGACCTTCAGGATTTTGCTCTACGGAAGGGGGTGCACAAAAGTGTTCGTAATCAACCTCGGATTGTACTTTTCATCATCTAGGGGCACCGTAGGGACCGAAAAAAGTGGTTTCGCATGATAGTCCACCTCGACCCATGTCGACCCTTGCGCGACCCCGACCTTCAGGATTTTGCTCTACGGAAGGGGGTGCACAAAAGTGTTCGTAATCAACCTCGGATTGTACTTTTCATCATCTAGGGGCACCGTAGGGACCGAAAAAAGTGGTTTCGCATGATAGTCCACCTCGACCCATGTCGACCCTTGCGCGACCCCGACCTTCAGGATTTTGCTCTACGGAAGGGGGTCTACTTGTGCGCAACCCCGACCTTCATGATTTTGCTCTACGGAAGGGGGTGCACAAAAGTGTTCGTAATCAACCTCGGATTGTACTTTTCATCATCTAGGGGCACCGTAGGGACCGAAAAAAGTGGTTTCGCATGATAGTCCACCTCGACCCTTGTCGACCCTTGCGCGACCCCGACCTTCAGGATTTTGCTCTACGGAAGGGGGTCTACTTGTGCGCAACCCCGACCTTCAGGATTTTGCTCTACGGAAGGGGGTGCACAAAAGTGTTCGTAATCAACCTCGGATTGTACTTTTCATCATCTAGGGGCACCGTAGGGACCGAAAAAAGTGGTTTCGCATGATAGTCCACCTCGACCCATGTCGACCCTTGCGCGACCCCGACCTTCAGGATTTTGCTCTACGGAAGGGGGTGCACAAAAGTGTTCGTAATCAACCTCGGATTGTACTTTTCATCATCTAGGGGCACCGTAGGGACCGAAAAAAGTGGTTTCGCATGATAGTCCACCTCGACCCTTGTCGACCCTTGCGCGACCCCGACCTTCAGGATTTTGCTCTACGGAAGGGGGTCTACTTGTGCGCAACCCCGACCTTCAGGATTTTGCTCTACGGAAGGGGGTGCACAAAAGTGTTCGTAATCAACCTCGGATTGTACTTTTCATCATCTAGGGGCACCGTAGGGACCGAAAAAAGTGGTTTCGCATGATAGTCCACCTCGACCCATGTCGACCCTTGCGCGACCCCGACCTTCAGGATTTTGCTCTACGGAAGGGGGTGCACAAAAGTGTTCGTAATCAACCTCGGATTGTACTTTTCATCATCTAGGGGCACCGTAGGGACCGAAAAAAGTGGTTTCGCATGATAGTCCACCTCGACCCTTGTCGACCCTTGCGCGACCCCGACCTTCAGGATTTTGCTCTACGGAAGGGGGTCTACTTGTGCGCAACCCCGACCTTCAGGATTTTGCTCTACGGAAGGGGGTGCACAAAAGTGTTCGTAATCAACCTCGGATTGTACTTTTCATCATCTAGGGGCACCGTAGGGACCGAAAAAAGTGGTTTCGCATGATAGTCCACCTCGACCCATGTCGACCCTTGCGCGACCCCGACCTTCAGGATTTTGCTCTACGGAAGGGGGTGCACAAAAGTGTTCGTAATCAACCTCGGATTGTACTTTTCATCATCTAGGGGCACCGTAGGGACCGAAAAAAGTGGTTTCGCATGATAGTCCACCTCGACCCATGTCGACCCTTGCGCGACCCCGACCTTCAGGATTTTGCTCTACGGAAGGGGGTCTACTTGTGCGCAACCCCGACCTTCATGATTTTGCTCTACGGAAGGGGGTGCACAAAAGTGTTCGTAATCAACCTCGGATTGTACTTTTCATCATCTAGGGGCACCGTAGGGACCGAAAAAAGTGGTTTCGCATGATAGTCCACCTCGACCCATGTCGACCCTTGCGCGACCCCGACCTTCAGGATTTTGCTCTACGGAAGGGGGTGCACAAAAGTGTTCGTAATCAACCTCGGATTGTACTTTTCATCATCTAGGGGCACCGTAGGGACCGAAAAAAGTGGTTTCGCATGATAGTCCACCTCGACCCATGTCGACCCTTGCGCGACCCCGACCTTCAGGATTTTGCTCTGCGGAAGGGGGTGCACAAAAGTGTTCGTAATCAACCTCGGATTGTACTTTTCATCATCTAGGGGCAACGTAGGGACCGAAAAAAGTGGTTTCGCATGATAGTCCACCTCGACCCATGTCGACCCTTGCGCGACCCCGACCTTCAGGATTTTGCTCTACGGAAGGGGGTCTACTTGTGCGCAACCCCGACCTTCAGGATTTTGCTCTACGGAAGGGGGTGCACAAAAGTGTTCGTAATCAACCTCGGATTGTACTTTTCATCATCTACGGGCATCGTAGGGACCGAAAAAAGTGGTTTCGCATGATAGTCCACCTCGACCCATGTCGACCCTTGCGCGACCCCGACCTTCAGGATTTTGCTCTACGGAAGGGGGTCTACTTGTGCGCGACCCCGACCTTCAGGATTTTGCTCTACGTAAGGGGGTGCACAAAAGTGTTCGTAATCAACCTCGGATTGTACTTTTCATCATCTAGGGGCACCGTAGGGACCGAAAAAAGTGGTTTCGCATGATAGTCCACCTCGACCCATGTCGACCCTTGCGCGACCCCGACCTTCAGGATTTTGCTCTACGGAAGGGGGTCCACACTTGTGCGACCCCGACCTTCAGGATTTTGCTCTACGGAAGGGGGTGCACAAAAGTGTTCGTAATCAACCTCGGATTGTACTTTTCATCATCTAGGGGCACCGTAGGGACCGAAAAAAGTGGTTTCGCATGATAGTCCACCTCGACCCATGTCGACCCTTGCGCGACCCCGACCTTCAGGATTTTGCTCTACGGAAGGGGGTCTACTTGTGCGCAACCCCGACCTTCAGGATTTTGCTCTACGGAAGGGGGTGCACAAAAGTGTTCGTAATCAACCTCGGATTGTACTTTTCATCATCTAGGGGCACCGTAGGGACCGAAAAAAGTGGTTTCGCATGATAGTCCACCTCGACCCATGTCGACCCTTGCGCGACCCCGACCTTCAGGATTTTGCTCTACGGAAGGGGGTCTACTTGTGCGCAACCCCGACCTTCAGGATTTTGCTCTACGGAAGGGGGTGCACAAAAGTGTTCGTAATCAACCTCGGATTGTACTTTTCATCATCTAGGGGCACCGTAGGGACCGAAAAAAGTGGTTTCGCATGATAGTCCACCTCGACCCATGTCGACCCTTGCGCGACCCCGACCTTCAGGATTTTGCTCTACGGAAGGGGGTGCACAAAAGTGTTCGTAATCAACCTCGGATTGTACTTTTCATCATCTAGGGGCACCGTAGGGACCGAAAAAAGTGGTTTCGCATGATAGTCCACCTCGACCCTTGTCGACCCTTGCGCGACCCCGACCTTCAGGATTTTGCTCTACGGAAGGGGGTCTACTTGTGCGCAACCCCGACCTTCAGGATTTTGCTCTACGGAAGGGGGTGCACAAAAGTGTTCGTAATCAACCTCGGATTGTACTTTTCATCATCTAGGGGCACCGTAGGGACCGAAAAAAGTGGTTTCGCATGATAGTCCACCTCGACCCATGTCGACCCTTGCGCGACCCCGACCTTCAGGATTTTGCTCTACGGAAGGGGGTCTACTTGTGCGCAACCCCGACCTTCATGATTTTGCTCTACGGAAGGGGGTGCACAAAAGTGTTCGTAATCAACCTCGGATTGTACTTTTCATCATCTAGGGGCACCGTAGGGACCGAAAAAAGTGGTTTCGCATGATAGTCCACCTCGACCCATGTCGACCCTTGCGCGACCCCGACCTTCAGGATTTTGCTCTACGGAAGGGGGTGCACAAAAGTGTTCGTAATCAACCTCGGATTGTACTTTTCATCATCTAGGGGCACCGTAGGGACCGAAAAAAGTGGTTTCGCATGATAGTCCACCTCGACCCATGTCGACCCTTGCGCGACCCCGACCTTCAGGATTTTGCTCTACGGAAGGGGGTCTACTTGTGCGCAACCCCGACCTTCAGGATTTTGCTCTACGGAAGGGGGTGCACAAAAGTGTTCGTAATCAACCTCGGATTGTACTTTTCATCATCTAGGGGCACCGTAGGGACCGAAAAAAGTGGTTTCGCATGATAGTCCACCTCGACCCATGTCGACCCTTGCGCGACCCCGACCTTCAGGATTTTGCTCTACGGAAGGGGGTCTACTTGTGCGCAACCCCGACCTTCAGGATTTTGCTCTACGGAAGGGGGTGCACAAAAGTGTTCGTAATCAACCTCGGATTGTACTTTTCATCATCTACGGGCATCGTAGGGACCGAAAAAAGTGGTTTCGCATGATAGTCCACCTCGACCCATGTCGACCCTTGCGCGACCCCGACCTTCAGGATTTTGCTCTACGGAAGGGGGTCTACTTGTGCGCAACCCCGACCTTCAGGATTTTGCTCTACGGAAGGGGGTGCACAAAAGTGTTCGTAATCAACCTCGGATTGTACTTTTCATCATCTAGGGGCACCGTAGGGACCGAAAAAAGTGGTTTCGCATGATAGTCCACCTCGACCCATGTCGACCCTTGCGCGACCCCGACCTTCAGGATTTTGCTCTACGGAAGGGGGTCTACTTGTGCGCAACCCCGACCTTCATGATTTTGCTCTACGGAAGGGGGTGCACAAAAGTGTTCGTAATCAACCTCGGATTGTACTTTTCATCATCTAGGGGCACCGTAGGGACCGAAAAAAGTGGTTTCGCATGATAGTCCACCTCGACCCATGTCGACCCTTGCGCGACCCCGACCTTCAGGATTTTGCTCTACGGAAGGGGGTGCACAAAAGTGTTCGTAATCAACCTCGGATTGTACTTTTCATCATCTAGGGGCACCGTAGGGACCGAAAAAAGTGGTTTCGCATGATAGTCCACCTCGACCCATGTCGACCCTTGCGCGACCCCGACCTTCAGGATTTTGCTCAGCGGAAGGGGGTGCACAAAAGTGTTCGTAATCAACCTCGGATTGTACTTTTCATCATCTAGGGGCACCGTAGGGACCGAAAAAAGTGGTTTCGCATGATAGTCCACCTCGACCCATGTCGACCCTTGCGCGACCCCGACCTTCAGGATTTTGCTCTACGGAAGGGGGTCTACTTGTGCGCGACCCCGACCTTCAGGATTTTGCTCTACGTAAGGGGGTGCACAAAAGTGTTCGTAATCAACCTCGGATTGTACTTTTCATCATCTAGGGGCACCGTAGGGACCGAAAAAAGTGGTTTCGCATGATAGTCCACCTCGACCCATGTCGACCCTAGCGCGACCCCGACCTTCAGGATTTTGCTCTACGGAAGGGGGTCTACTTGTGCGCAACCCCGACCTTCAGGATTTTGCTCTACGGAAGGGGGTGCACAAAAGTGTTCGTAATCAACCTCGGATTGTACTTTTCATCATCTAGGGGCACCGTAGGGACCGAAAAAAGTGGTTTCGCATGATAGTCCACCTCGACCCATGTCGACCCTTGCGCGACCCCGACCTTCAGGATTTTGCTCTACGGAAGGGGGTCCACACTTGTGCGACCCCGACCTTCAGGATTTTGCTCTACGGAAGGGGGTGCACAAAAGTGTTCGTAATCAACCTCGGATTGTACTTTTCATCATCTAGGGGCACCGTAGGGACCGAAAAAAGTGGTTTCGCATGATAGTCCACCTCGACCCATGTCGACCCTTGCGCGACCCCGACCTTCAGGATTTTGCTCTACGGAAGGGGGTCTACTTGTGCGCAACCCCGACCTTCATGATTTTGCTCTACGGAAGGGGGTGCACAAAAGTGTTCGTAATCAACCTCGGATTGTACTTTTCATCATCTACGGGCATCGTAGGGACCGAAAAAAGTGGTTTCGCATGATAGTCCACCTCGACCCATGTCGACCCTTGCGCGACCCCGACCTTCAGGATTTTGCTCTACGGAAGGGGGTCTACTTGTGCGCGACCCCGACCTTCAGGATTTTGCTCTACGTAAGGGGGTGCACAAAAGTGTTCGTAATCAACCTCGGATTGTACTTTTCATCATCTAGGGGCACCGTAGGGACCGAAAAAAGTGGTTTCGCATGATAGTCCACCTCGACCCATGTCGACCCTAGCGCGACCCCGACCTTCAGGATTTTGCTCTACGGAAGGGGGTCTACTTGTGCGCAACCCCGACCTTCAGGATTTTGCTCTACGGAAGGGGGTGCACAAAAGTGTTCGTAATCAACCTCGGATTGTACTTTTCATCATCTAGGGGCACCGTAGGGACCGAAAAAAGTGGTTTCGCATGATAGTCCACCTCGACCCATGTCGACCCTTGCGCGACCCCGACCTTCAGGATTTTGCTCTACGGAAGGGGGTCCACACTTGTGCGACCCCGACCTTCAGGATTTTGCTCTACGGAAGGGGGTGCACAAAAGTGTTCGTAATCAACCTCGGATTGTACTTTTCATCATCTAGGGGCACCGTAGGGACCGAAAAAAGTGGTTTCGCATGATAGTCCACCTCGACCCATGTCGACCCTTGCGCGACCCCGACCTTCAGGATTTTGCTCTACGGAAGGGGGTCTACTTGTGCGCAACCCCGACCTTCAGGATTTTGCTCTACGGAAGGGGGTGCACAAAAGTGTTCGTAATCAACCTCGGATTGTACTTTTCATCATCTACGGGCATCGTAGGGACCGAAAAAAGTGGTTTCGCATGATAGTCCACCTCGACCCATGTCGACCCTTGCGCGACCCCGACCTTCAGGATTTTGCTCTACGGAAGGGGGTGCACAAAAGTGTTCGTAATCAACCTCGGATTGTACTTTTCATCATCTAGGGGCACCGTAGGGACCGAAAAAAGTGGTTTCGCATGATAGTCCACCTCGACCCATGTCGACCCTTGCGCGACCCCGACCTTCAGGATTTTGCTCTGCGGAAGGGGGTGCACAAAAGTGTTCGTAATCAACCTCGGATTGTACTTTTCATCATCTAGGGGCAACGTAGGGACCGAAAAAAGTGGTTTCGCATGATAGTCCACCTCGACCCATGTCGACCCTTGCGCGACCCCGACCTTCAGGATTTTGCTCTACGGAAGGGGGTCTACTTGTGCGCAACCCCGACCTTCAGGATTTTGCTCTACGGAAGGGGGTGCACAAAAGTGTTCGTAATCAACCTCGGATTGTACTTTTCATCATCTACGGGCATCGTAGGGACCGAAAAAAGTGGTTTCGCATGATAGTCCACCTCGACCCATGTCGACCCTTGCGCGACCCCGACCTTCAGGATTTTGCTCTACGGAAGGGGGTCTACTTGTGCGCGACCCCGACCTTCAGGATTTTGCTCTACGTAAGGGGGTGCACAAAAGTGTTCGTAATCAACCTCGGATTGTACTTTTCATCATCTAGGGGCACCGTAGGGACCGAAAAAAGTGGTTTCGCATGATAGTCCACCTCGACCCATGTCGACCCTAGCGCGACCCCGACCTTCAGGATTTTGCTCTACGGAAGGGGGTCCACACTTGTGCGACCCCGACCTTCAGGATTTTGCTCTACGGAAGGGGGTGCACAAAAGTGTTCGTAATCAACCTCGGATTGTACTTTTCATCATCTAGGGGCACCGTAGGGACCGAAAAAAGTGGTTTCGCATGATAGTCCACCTCGACCCATGTCGACCCTTGCGCGACCCCGACCTTCAGGATTTTGCTCTACGGAAGGGGGTCCACACTTGTGCGACCCCGACCTTCAGGATTTTGCTCTACGGAAGGGGGTGCACAAAAGTGTTCGTAATCAACCTCGGATTGTACTTTTCATCATCTAGGGGCACCGTAGGGACCGAAAAAAGTGGTTTCGCATGATAGTCCACCTCGACCCATGTCGACCCTTGCGCGACCCCGACCTTCAGGATTTTGCTCTACGGAAGGGGGTCTACTTGTGCGCAACCCCGACCTTCAGGATTTTGCTCTACGGAAGGGGGTGCACAAAAGTGTTCGTAATCAACCTCGGATTGTACTTTTCATCATCTACGGGCATCGTAGGGACCGAAAAAAGTGGTTTCGCATGATAGTCCACCTCGACCCATGTCGACCCTTGCGCGACCCCGACCTTCAGGATTTTGCTCTACGGAAGGGGGTCTACTTGTGCGCAACCCCGACCTTCAGGATTTTGCTCTACGGAAGGGGGTGCACAAAAGTGTTCGTAATCAACCTCGGATTGTACTTTTCATCATCTAGGGGCACCGTAGGGACCGAAAAAAGTGGTTTCGCATGATAGTCCACCTCGACCCATGTCGACCCTTGCGCGACCCCGACCTTCAGGATTTTGCTCTACGGAAGGGGGTGCACAAAAGTGTTCGTAATCAACCTCGGATTGTACTTTTCATCATCTAGGGGCACCGTAGGGACCGAAAAAAGTGGTTTCGCATGATAGTCCACCTCGACCCTTGTCGACCCTTGCGCGACCCCGACCTTCAGGATTTTGCTCTACGGAAGGGGGTCTACTTGTGCGCAACCCCGACCTTCAGGATTTTGCTCTACGGAAGGGGGTGCACAAAAGTGTTCGTAATCAACCTCGGATTGTACTTTTCATCATCTAGGGGCACCGTAGGGACCGAAAAAAGTGGTTTCGCATGATAGTCCACCTCGACCCATGTCGACCCTTGCGCGACCCCGACCTTCAGGATTTTGCTCTACGGAAGGGGGTCTACTTGTGCGCAACCCCGACCTTCATGATTTTGCTCTACGGAAGGGGGTGCACAAAAGTGTTCGTAATCAACCTCGGATTGTACTTTTCATCATCTAGGGGCACCGTAGGGACCGAAAAAAGTGGTTTCGCATGATAGTCCACCTCGACCCATGTCGACCCTTGCGCGACCCCGACCTTCAGGATTTTGCTCTACGGAAGGGGGTGCACAAAAGTGTTCGTAATCAACCTCGGATTGTACTTTTCATCATCTAGGGGCACCGTAGGGACCGAAAAAAGTGGTTTCGCATGATAGTCCACCTCGACCCATGTCGACCCTTGCGCGACCCCGACCTTCAGGATTTTGCTCTACGGAAGGGGGTCTACTTGTGCGCAACCCCGACCTTCAGGATTTTGCTCTACGGAAGGGGGTGCACAAAAGTGTTCGTAATCAACCTCGGATTGTACTTTTCATCATCTAGGGGCACCGTAGGGACCGAAAAAAGTGGTTTCGCATGATAGTCCACCTCGACCCATGTCGACCCTTGCGCGACCCCGACCTTCAGGATTTTGCTCTACGGAAGGGGGTCTACTTGTGCGCAACCCCGACCTTCAGGATTTTGCTCTACGGAAGGGGGTGCACAAAAGTGTTCGTAATCAACCTCGGATTGTACTTTTCATCATCTACGGGCATCGTAGGGACCGAAAAAAGTGGTTTCGCATGATAGTCCACCTCGACCCATGTCGACCCTTGCGCGACCCCGACCTTCAGGATTTTGCTCTACGGAAGGGGGTCTACTTGTGCGCAACCCCGACCTTCAGGATTTTGCTCTACGGAAGGGGGTGCACAAAAGTGTTCGTAATCAACCTCGGATTGTACTTTTCATCATCTAGGGGCACCGTAGGGACCGAAAAAAGTGGTTTCGCATGATAGTCCACCTCGACCCATGTCGACCCTTGCGCGACCCCGACCTTCAGGATTTTGCTCTACGGAAGGGGGTCTACTTGTGCGCAACCCCGACCTTCATGATTTTGCTCTACGGAAGGGGGTGCACAAAAGTGTTCGTAATCAACCTCGGATTGTACTTTTCATCATCTAGGGGCACCGTAGGGACCGAAAAAAGTGGTTTCGCATGATAGTCCACCTCGACCCATGTCGACCCTTGCGCGACCCCGACCTTCAGGATTTTGCTCTACGGAAGGGGGTGCACAAAAGTGTTCGTAATCAACCTCGGATTGTACTTTTCATCATCTAGGGGCACCGTAGGGACCGAAAAAAGTGGTTTCGCATGATAGTCCACCTCGACCCATGTCGACCCTTGCGCGACCCCGACCTTCAGGATTTTGCTCAGCGGAAGGGGGTGCACAAAAGTGTTCGTAATCAACCTCGGATTGTACTTTTCATCATCTAGGGGCAACGTAGGGACCGAAAAAAGTGGTTTCGCATGATAGTCCACCTCGACCCATGTCGACCCTTGCGCGACCCCGACCTTCAGGATTTTGCTCTACGGAAGGGGGTCTACTTGTGCGCGACCCCGACCTTCAGGATTTTGCTCTACGTAAGGGGGTGCACAAAAGTGTTCGTAATCAACCTCGGATTGTACTTTTCATCATCTAGGGGCACCGTAGGGACCGAAAAAAGTGGTTTCGCATGATAGTCCACCTCGACCCATGTCGACCCTAGCGCGACCCCGACCTTCAGGATTTTGCTCTACGGAAGGGGGTCTACTTGTGCGCAACCCCGACCTTCAGGATTTTGCTCTACGGAAGGGGGTGCACAAAAGTGTTCGTAATCAACCTCGGATTGTACTTTTCATCATCTAGGGGCACCGTAGGGACCGAAAAAAGTGGTTTCGCATGATAGTCCACCTCGACCCATGTCGACCCTTGCGCGACCCCGACCTTCAGGATTTTGCTCTACGGAAGGGGGTCCACACTTGTGCGACCCCGACCTTCAGGATTTTGCTCTACGGAAGGGGGTGCACAAAAGTGTTCGTAATCAACCTCGGATTGTACTTTTCATCATCTAGGGGCACCGTAGGGACCGAAAAAAGTGGTTTCGCATGATAGTCCACCTCGACCCATGTCGACCCTTGCGCGACCCCGACCTTCAGGATTTTGCTCTACGGAAGGGGGTCTACTTGTGCGCAACCCCGACCTTCATGATTTTGCTCTACGGAAGGGGGTGCACAAAAGTGTTCGTAATCAACCTCGGATTGTACTTTTCATCATCTACGGGCATCGTAGGGACCGAAAAAAGTGGTTTCGCATGATAGTCCACCTCGACCCATGTCGACCCTTGCGCGACCCCGACCTTCAGGATTTTGCTCTACGGAAGGGGGTCTACTTGTGCGCGACCCCGACCTTCAGGATTTTGCTCTACGGAAGGGGGTGCACAAAAGTGTTCGTAATCAACCTCGGATTGTACTTTTCATCATCTAGGGGCACCGTAGGGACCGAAAAAAGTGGTTTCGCATGATAGTCCACCTCGACCCATGTCGACCCTAGCGCGACCCCGACCTTCAGGATTTTGCTCTACGGAAGGGGGTCTACTTGTGC
This sequence comes from Anopheles nili, assembly GCF_943737925.1. Classification (NCBI taxonomy): domain Eukaryota; kingdom Metazoa; phylum Arthropoda; class Insecta; order Diptera; family Culicidae; genus Anopheles; species Anopheles nili. Next base: position 303,347 of record NW_026525511.1, on the reverse strand, counting down.
GCAACCCCGACCTTCAGGATTTTGCTCTACGGAAGGGGGTGCACAAAAGTGTTCGTAATCAACCTCGGATTGTACTTTTCATCATCTAGGGGCACCGTAGGGACCGAAAAAAGTGGTTTCGCATGATAGTCCACCTCGACCCATGTCGACCCTTGCGCGACCCCGACCTTCAGGATTTTGCTCTACGGAAGGGGGTCCACACTTGTGCGACCCCGACCTTCAGGATTTTGCTCTACGGAAGGGGGTGCACAAAAGTGTTCGTAATCAACCTCGGATTGTACTTTTCATCATCTAGGGGCACCGTAGGGACCGAAAAAAGTGGTTTCGCATGATAGTCCACCTCGACCCATGTCGACCCTTGCGCGACCCCGACCTTCAGGATTTTGCTCTACGGAAGGGGGTCTACTTGTGCGCAACCCCGACCTTCAGGATTTTGCTCTACGGAAGGGGGTGCACAAAAGTGTTCGTAATCAACCTCGGATTGTACTTTTCATCATCTACGGGCATCGTAGGGACCGAAAAAAGTGGTTTCGCATGATAGTCCACCTCGACCCATGTCGACCCTTGCGCGACCCCGACCTTCAGGATTTTGCTCTACGGAAGGGGGTCTACTTGTGCGCAACCCCGACCTTCAGGATTTTGCTCTACGGAAGGGGGTGCACAAAAGTGTTCGTAATCAACCTCGGATTGTACTTTTCATCATCTAGGGGCACCGTAGGGACCGAAAAAAGTGGTTTCGCATGATAGTCCACCTCGACCCATGTCGACCCTTGCGCGACCCCGACCTTCAGGATTTTGCTCTACGGAAGGGGGTGCACAAAAGTGTTCGTAATCAACCTCGGATTGTACTTTTCATCATCTAGGGGCACCGTAGGGACCGAAAAAAGTGGTTTCGCATGATAGTCCACCTCGACCCTTGTCGACCCTTGCGCGACCCCGACCTTCAGGATTTTGCTCTACGGAAGGGGGTCTACTTGTGCGCAACCCCGACCTTCAGGATTTTGCTCTACGGAAGGGGGTGCACAAAAGTGTTCGTAATCAACCTCGGATTGTACTTTTCATCATCTAGGGGCACCGTAGGGACCGAAAAAAGTGGTTTCGCATGATAGTCCACCTCGACCCATGTCGACCCTTGCGCGACCCCGACCTTCAGGATTTTGCTCTACGGAAGGGGGTCTACTTGTGCGCAACCCCGACCTTCAGGATTTTGCTCTACGGAAGGGGGTGCACAAAAGTGTTCGTAATCAACCTCGGATTGTACTTTTCATCATCTAGGGGCACCGTAGGGACCGAAAAAAGTGGTTTCGCATGATAGTCCACCTCGACCCATGTCGACCCTTGCGCGACCCCGACCTTCAGGATTTTGCTCTACGGAAGGGGGTGCACAAAAGTGTTCGTAATCAACCTCGGATTGTACTTTTCATCATCTAGGGGCACCGTAGGGACCGAAAAAAGTGGTTTCGCATGATAGTCCACCTCGACCCTTGTCGACCCTTGCGCGACCCCGACCTTCAGGATTTTGCTCTACGGAAGGGGGTCTACTTGTGCGCAACCCCGACCTTCAGGATTTTGCTCTACGGAAGGGGGTGCACAAAAGTGTTCGTAATCAACCTCGGATTGTACTTTTCATCATCTAGGGGCACCGTAGGGACCGAAAAAAGTGGTTTCGCATGATAGTCCACCTCGACCCATGTCGACCCTTGCGCGACCCCGACCTTCAGGATTTTGCTCTACGGAAGGGGGTCTACTTGTGCGCAACCCCGACCTTCAGGATTTTGCTCTACGGAAGGGGGTGCACAAAAGTGTTCGTAATCAACCTCGGATTGTACTTTTCATCATCTACGGGCATCGTAGGGACCGAAAAAAGTGGTTTCGCATGATAGTCCACCTCGACCCATGTCGACCCTTGCGCGACCCCGACCTTCAGGATTTTGCTCTACGGAAGGGGGTCTACTTGTGCGCAACCCCGACCTTCAGGATTTTGCTCTACGGAAGGGGGTGCACAAAAGTGTTCGTAATCAACCTCGGATTGTACTTTTCATCATCTAGGGGCACCGTAGGGACCGAAAAAAGTGGTTTCGCATGATAGTCCACCTCGACCCATGTCGACCCTTGCGCGACCCCGACCTTCAGGATTTTGCTCTACGGAAGGGGGTGCACAAAAGTGTTCGTAATCAACCTCGGATTGTACTTTTCATCATCTAGGGGCACCGTAGGGACCGAAAAAAGTGGTTTCGCATGATAGTCCACCTCGACCCTTGTCGACCCTTGCGCGACCCCGACCTTCAGGATTTTGCTCTACGGAAGGGGGTCTACTTGTGCGCAACCCCGACCTTCAGGATTTTGCTCTACGGAAGGGGGTGCACAAAAGTGTTCGTAATCAACCTCGGATTGTACTTTTCATCATCTACGGGCATCGTAGGGACCGAAAAAAGTGGTTTCGCATGATAGTCCACCTCGACCCATGTCGACCCTTGCGCGACCCCGACCTTCAGGATTTTGCTCTACGGAAGGGGGTCTACTTGTGCGCAACCCCGACCTTCAGGATTTTGCTCTACGGAAGGGGGTGCACAAAAGTGTTCGTAATCAACCTCGGATTGTACTTTTCATCATCTAGGGGCACCGTAGGGACCGAAAAAAGTGGTTTCGCATGATAGTCCACCTCGACCCATGTCGACCCTTGCGCGACCCCGACCTTCAGGATTTTGCTCTACGGAAGGGGGTGCACAAAAGTGTTCGTAATCAACCTCGGATTGTACTTTTCATCATCTAGGGGCACCGTAGGGACCGAAAAAAGTGGTTTCGCATGATAGTCCACCTCGACCCTTGTCGACCCTTGCGCGACCCCGACCTTCAGGATTTTGCTCTACGGAAGGGGGTCTACTTGTGCGCAACCCCGACCTTCAGGATTTTGCTCTACGGAAGGGGGTGCACAAAAGTGTTCGTAATCAACCTCGGATTGTACTTTTCATCATCTAGGGGCACCGTAGGGACCGAAAAAAGTGGTTTCGCATGATAGTCCACCTCGACCCATGTCGACCCTTGCGCGACCCCGACCTTCAGGATTTTGCTCTACGGAAGGGGGTGCACAAAAGTGTTCGTAATCAACCTCGGATTGTACTTTTCATCATCTAGGGGCACCGTAGGGACCGAAAAAAGTGGTTTCGCATGATAGTCCACCTCGACCCATGTCGACCCTTGCGCGACCCCGACCTTCAGGATTTTGCTCTACGGAAGGGGGTGCACACTTGTGCGACCCCGACCTTCAGGATTTTGCTCTACGGAAGGGGGTGCACAAAAGTGTTCGTAATCAACCTCGGATTGTACTTTTCATCATCTAGGGGCACCGTAGGGACCGAAAAAAGTGGTTTCGCATGATAGTCCACCTCGACCCATGTCGACCCTTGCGCGACCCCGACCTTCAGGATTTTGCTCTATGGAAGGGGGTCGACTTGTGCGCAACCCCGACCTTCAGGATTTTGCTCTACGGAAGGGGGTGCACAAAAGTGTTCGTAATCAAACTCGGATTGTACTTTTCATCATCTAGGGGCACCGTAGGGACCGAAAAAAGTGGTTTCGCATGATAGTCCACCTCGACCCATGTCGACCCTTGCGCGACCCCGACCTTCAGGATTTTGCTCTACGGAAGGGGGTGCACACTTGTGCGACCCCGACCTTCAGGATTTTGCTCTACGGAAGGGGGTGCACAAAAGTGTTCGTAATCAACCTCGGATTGTACTTTTCATCATCTAGGGGCACCGTAGGGACCGAAAAAAGTGGTTTCGCATGATAGTCCACCTCGACCCATGTCGACCCTTGCGCGACCCCGACCTTCAGGATTTTGCTCTACGGAAGGGGGTGCACACTTGTGCGACCCCGACCTTCAGGATTTTGCTCTACGGAAGGGGGTGCACAAAAGTGTTCGTAATCAACCTCGGATTGTACTTTTCATCATCTAGGGGCACCGTAGGGACCGAAAAAAGTGGTTTCGCATGATAGTCCACCTCGACCCATGTCGACCCTTGCGCGACCCCGACCTTCAGGATTTTGCTCTACGCAAGGGGGTCTACTTGTGCGCAACCCCGACCTTCAGGATTTTGCTCTACGGAAGGGGGTGCACAAAAGTGTTCGTAATCAACCTCGGATTGTACTTTTCATCATCTAGGGGCACCGTAGGGACCGAAAAAAGTGGTTTCGCATGATAGTCCACCTCGACCCATGTCGACCCTTGCGCGACCCCGACCTTCAGGATTTTGCTCTACGGAAGGGGGTGCACACTTGTGCGACCCCGACCTTCAGGATTTTGCTCTACGGAAGGGGGTGCACAAAAGTGTTCGTAATCAACCTCGGATTGTACTTTTCATCATCTAGGGGCACCGTAGGGACCGAAAAAAGTGGTTTCGCATGATAGTCCACCTCGACCCATGTCGACCCTTGCGCGACCCCGACCTTCAGGATTTTGCTCTACGGAAGGGGGTGCACACTTGTGCGACCCCGACCTTCAGGATTTTGCTCTACGGAAGGGGGTGCACAAAAGTGTTCGTAATCAACCTCGGATTGTACTTTTCATCATCTAGGGGCACCGTAGGGACCGAAAAAAGTGGTTTCGCATGATAGTCCACCTCGACCCATGTCGACCCTTGCGCGACCCCGACCTTCAGGATTTTGCTCTACGGAAGGGGGTGCACACTTGTGCGACCCCGACCTTCAGGATTTTGCTCTACGGAAGGGGGTGCACAAAAGTGTTCGTAATCAACCTCGGATTGTACTTTTCATCATCTAGGGGCACCGTAGGGACCGAAAAAAGTGGTTTCGCATGATAGTCCACCTCGACCCATGTCGACCCTTGTGCGACCCCGACCTTCAGGATTTTGCTCTACGGAAGGGGGTGCACAAAAGTGTTCGTAATCAACCTCGGATTGTACTTTTCATCATCTAGGGGCACCGTAGGGACCGAAAAAAGTGGTTTCGCATGATAGTCCACCTCGACCCATGTCGACCCTTGCGCGACCCCGACCTTCAGGATTTTGCTCTACGGAAGGGGGTGCACACTTGTGCGACCCCGACCTTCAGGATTTTGCTCTACGGAAGGGGGTGCACAAAAGTGTTCGTAATCAACCTCGGATTGTACTTTTCATCATCTAGGGGCACCGTAGGGACCGAAAAAAGTGGTTTCGCATGATAGTCCACCTCGACCCATGTCGACCCTTGCGCGACCCCGACCTTCAGGATTTTGCTCTACGGAAGGGGGTGCACACTTGTGCGACCCCGACCTTCAGGATTTTGCTCTACGGAAGGGGGTGCACAAAAGTGTTCGTAATCAACCTCGGATTGTACTTTTCATCATCTAGGGGCACCGTAGGGACCGAAAAAAGTGGTTTCGCATGATAGTCCACCTCGACCCATGTCGACCCTTGCGCGACCCCGACCTTCAGGATTTTGCTCTACGGAAGGGGGTGCACAAAAGTGTTCGTAATCAACCTCGGATTGTACTTTTCATCATCTAGGGGCACCGTAGGGACCGAAAAAAGTGGTTTCGCATGATAGTCCACCTCGACCCATGTCGACACTTGCGCGACCCCGACCTTCAGGATTTTGCTCTACGGAAGGGGGTGCACACTTGTGCGACCCCGACCTTCAGGATTTTGCTCTACGGAAGGGGGTGCACAAAAGTGTTCGTAATCAACCTCGGATTGTACTTTTCATCATCTAGGGGCACCGTAGGGACCGAAAAAAGTGGTTTCGCATGATAGTCCACCTCGACCCATGTCGACCCTTGCGCGACCCCGACCTTCAGGATTTTGCTCTACGGAAGGGGGTGCACACTTGTGCGACCCCGACCTTCAGGATTTTGCTCTACGGAAGGGGGTGCACAAAAGTGTTCGTAATCAACCTCGGATTGTACTTTTCATCATCTAGGGGCACCGTAGGGACCGAAAAAAGTGGTTTCGCATGATAGTCCACCTCGACCCATGTCGACCCTTGCGCGACCCCGACCTTCAGGATTTTGCTCTACGGAAGGGGGTGCACAAAAGTGTTCGTAATCAACCTCGGATTGTACTTTTCATCATCTAGGGGCACCGTAGGGACCGAAAAAAGTGGTTTCGCATGATAGTCCACCTCGACCCATGTCGACCCTTGCGCGACCCCGACCTTCAGGATTTTGCTCTACGGAAGGGGGTGCACACTTGTGCGACCCCGACCTTCAGGATTTTGCTCTACGGAAGGGGGTGCACAAAAGTGTTCGTAATCAACCTCGGATTGTACTTTTCATCATCTAGGGGCACCGTAGGGACCGAAAAAAGTGGTTTCGCATGATAGTCCACCTCGACCCATGTCGACCCTTGCGCGACCCCGACCTTCAGGATTTTGCTCTACGGAAGGGGGTGCACACTTGTGCGACCCCGACCTTCAGGATTTTGCTCTACGGAAGGGGGTGCACAAAAGTGTTCGTAATCAACCTCGGATTGTACTTTTCATCATCTAGGGGCACCGTAGGGACCGAAAAAAGTGGTTTCGCATGATAGTCCACCTCGACCCATGTCGACCCTTGCGCGACCCCGACCTTCAGGATTTTGCTCTACGGAAGGGGGTCTACTTGTGCGCAACCCCGACCTTCAGGATTTTGCTCTACGGAAGGGGGTGCACAAAAGTGTTCGTAATCAACCTCGGATTGTACTTTTCATCATCTAGGGGCACCGTAGGGACCGAAAAAAGTGGTTTCGCATGATAGTCCACCTCGACCCATGTCGACCCTTGCGCGACCCCGACCTTCAGGATTTTGCTCTACGGAAGGGGGTCGACTTGTGCGCAACCCCGACCTTCAGGATTTTGCTCTACGGAAGGGGGTGCACAAAAGTGTTCGTAATCAACCTCGGATTGTACTTTTCATCATCTAGGGGCACCGTAGGGACCGAAAAAAGTGGTTTCGCATGATAGTCCACCTCGACCCATGTCGACCCTTGCGCGACCCCGACCTTCAGGATTTTGCTCTACGGAAGGGGGTCGACTTGTGCGCAACCCCGACCTTCAGGATTTTGCTCTACGGAAGGGGGTGCACAAAAGTGTTCGTAATCAACCTCGGATTGTACTTTTCATCATCTAGGGGCACCGTAGGGACCGAAAAAAGTGGTTTCGCATGATAGTCCACCTCGACCCATGTCGACCCTTGCGCGACCCCGACCTTCAGGATTTTGCTCTACGGAAGGGGGTCTACTTGTGCGCAACCCCGACCTTCAGGATTTTGCTCTACGGAAGGGGGTGCACAAAAGTGTTCGTAATCAACCTCGGATTGTACTTTTCATCATCTAGGGGCACCGTAGGGACCGAAAAAAGTGGTTTCGCATGATAGTCCACCTCGACCCATGTCGACCCTTGCGCGACCCCGACCTTCAGGATTTTGCTCTACGGAAGGGGGTGCACAAAAGTGTTCGTAATCAACCTCGGATTGTACTTTTCATCATCTAGGGGCACCGTAGGGACCGAAAAAAGTGGTTTCGCATGATAGTCCACCTCGACCCATGTCGACCCTTGCGCGACCCCGACCTTCAGGATTTTGCTCTACGGAAGGGGGTGCACAAAAGTGTTCGTAATCAACCTCGGATTGTACTTTTCATCATCTAGGGGCACCGTAGGGACCGAAAAAAGTGGTTTCGCATGATAGTCCACCTCGACCCATGTCGACCCTTGCGCGACCCCGACCTTCAGGATTTTGCTCTACGGAAGGGGGTCTACTTGTGCGCAACCCCGACCTTCAGGATTTTGCTCTACGGAAGGGGGTGCACAAAAGTGTTCGTAATCAACCTCGGATTGTACTTTTCATCATCTAGGGGCACCGTAGGGACCGAAAAAAGTGGTTTCGCATGATAGTCCACCTCGACCCATGTCGACCCTTGCGCGACCCCGACCTTCAGGATTTTGCTCTACGGAAGGGGGTCGACTTGTGCGCAACCCCGACCTTCAGGATTTTGCTCTACGGAAGGGGGTGCACAAAAGTGTTCGTAATCAACCTCGGATTGTACTTTTCATCATCTAGGGGCACCGTAGGGACCGAAAAAAGTGGTTTCGCATGATAGTCCACCTCGACCCATGTCGACCCTTGCGCGACCCCGACCTTCAGGATTTTGCTCTACGGAAGGGGGTGCACAAAAGTGTTCGTAATCAACCTCGGATTGTACTTTTCATCATCTAGGGGCACCGTAGGGACCGAAAAAAGTGGTTTCGCATGATAGTCCACCTCGACCCATGTCGACCCTTGCGCGACCCCGACCTTCAGGATTTTGCTCTACGGAAGGGGTCCTCTCTGTACAAGGTTTAGGGGTACATTTTCACCCAAAAACCACTATCA
>NW_026525511.1:275000-285000 GCF_943737925.1 Anopheles nili | reverse complement strand
CCCTGGGACACCTTCCCAGGGTGTTTTCCATGTACCACTAGCCTCTGGTTGACCATCGGTGGTGGTAGGTGATTTAACCCAAAACCACCCTAGGTCACCGTTCCGACCACCCAGCTACCGTTAAAACGCCTCCGGACCCCAAGACACACCTTCCCGGTACCAGAACCAGTCGTAGTTGCCGTCACCCAAATTTCATACAACCGTCACCCACGGGCCGAAACACCTTGCCACTACATGGGTCTAGTATTAGGTCCTAGGGTCTCTTTTCGACAACTCCCGACCTCCCTGATATCGAATCGTCAGTTTACATGAGGAGGCTAAACTTTCTATGACGACTCAGTACAACCATACCTCCCTATAATAGTGAAATGTCAAATTCTAGGGCTTTTTGGCCATGGAAAATTCTGAAGCTCGGCACGAGCAAACATGACCCATGCTTGTATCTCCGAAACTATGAGTCTGACAGTTTTGCACCCTTCTGCGGAAAGTTGTGTCTCGTTAAGCCTAAAAAGTCAGTAGAACATCGCGAAACGATCCGACCACTCCTTCGACCTGTTTTGGGGTTTTGCAGTTTTCCATGGGGTATTTTGTATGGGGAAAACCGACCCATGCCCGTATCTCCGTACCTAAGCGTCTGACGGTCTTGGACCCCTTTAGGTAAAAGTTGCATTTCGTCGAGCTGAACATTTCACTAGAACATCGCGAAACGATCCGACCACTCCTTCTGGGAGTTTTTGGGGTCGGAAGGTTTTCTGGGACTTAGTCTCTGGAGCAACAATTCTGAAGCTCGGCACGAGCAACCACGCACGTGTCTTATATCTCCGTAAGTAAGGGTCTGACGGTCTTGGACACCTTTAGCAAAAAGTTGCGCCCTATCGAATGGAACATTTCACTAGAACATCACGAAACGATCCGACCACTCCTTCGACCTGTTTTGGGGTTTTGCAGTTTTCCATGGGGTATTTTGTATGGGGAAAACCGACCCATGCCCGTATCTCCGTACCTAAGCGTCTGACGGTCTTGGACCCCTTTAGGTAAAAGTTGCATTCCGTCGAGCTGAACATTTCACTAGAACATCGCGAAACGATCCGAGGCCTCCTTCTGGGAGTTTTTGGGGTCTGAAGGTTTTCTGGGACTTAGTCTCTGGAGCAACATTTCTGAAGCTCGGCACGAGCAACCACGCACGTGTCTTATATCTCCGTAAGTAAGGGTCTGACGGTCTTGGACACCTTTAGCAAAAAGTTGCGCCCTATCGAATGGAACATTTCACTAGAACACCACGAAACGATCCGACCACTCCTTCGACCTGTTTTGGGGTTTTGCAGTTTTCCATGGGGTATTTTGTATGGGGAAAACCGACCCATGCCCGTATCTCCGTACCTAAGCGTCTGACGGTCTTGGACCCCTTAAGGTAAAAGTTGCATTCCGTCGAGCTGAACATTTCACTAGAACATCGCGAAACGATCCGACGCCTCCTTCTGGGAGTTTTTGGGGTCGGAAGGTTTTCTGGGACTTAGTCTCTGGAGCAACATTTCTGAAGCTCGGCACGAGCAACCACGCACGTGTCTTATATCTCCGTAAGTAAGGGTCTGACGGTCTTGGACACCTTTAGCAAAAAGTTGCGCCCTATCGAATGGAACATTTCACTAGAACACCACGAAACGATCCGACCACTCCTTCGACCTGTTTTGGGGTTTTGCAGTTTTCCATGGGGTATTTTGTATGGGGAAAACCGACCCATGCCCGTATCTCCGTACCTAAGCGTCTGACGGTCTTGGACCCCTTAAGGTAAAAGTTGCATTCCGTCGAGCTGAACATTTCGCTAGAACATCGCGAAACGATCCGACGACTCCTTCTGGGAGTTTTTGGGGTCGGAAGGTTTTCTGGGACTTAGTCTCTGGAGCAACATTTCTGAAGCTCGGCACGAGCAACCACGCACGTGTCTTATATCTCCGTAAGTAAGGGTCTGACGGTCTTGGACACCTTTAGCAAAAAGTTGCGCCCTATCGAATGGAACATTTCACTAGAACACCACGAAACGATCCGACCACTCCTTCGACCTGTTTTGGGGTTTTGCAGTTTTCCATGGGGTATTTTGTATGGGGAAAACCGACCCATGCCCGTATCTCCGTACCTAAGCGTCTGACGGTCTTGGACCCCTTTAGGTAAAAGTTGCATTTCGTCGAGCTGAACATTTCGCTAGAACATCGCGAAACGATCCGACGACTCCTTCTGGGAGTTTTTGGGGTCCGAAGGTTTTCTGGGACTTAGTCTCTGGAGCAAAATTTCTGAAGCTCGGCACGAGCAACCACGCACGTGTCTTATATCTCCGTAAGTAAGGGTCTGACGGTCTTGGACACCTTTAGCAAAAAGTTGCGCCCTATCGAATGGAACATTTCACTAGAACACCACGAAACGATCCGACCACTCCTTCGACCTGTTTTGGGGTTTTGCAGTTTTCCATGGGGTATTTTGTATGGGGAAAACCGACCCATGCCCGTATCTCCGTACCTAAGCGTCTGACGGTCTTGGACCCCTTTAGGTAAAAGTTGCATTCCGTCGAGCTGAACATTTCACTAGAACATCGCGAAACGATCCGACGACTCCTTCTGGGAGTTTTTGGGGTCCGAAGGTTTTCTGGGACTTAGTCTCTGGAGCAACATTTCTAAAGCTCGGCACGAGCAACCACGCACGTGTCTTATATCTCCGTAAGTAAGGGTCTGACGGTCTTGGACACCTTTAGCAAAAAGTTGCGTATAACCATGCTCGTCAATACTCTCGAACACTGTAACTCGATCCGACCACTCCTTGGTACACTTTTGTGGGTTGCCAGTTTCGGTTGGGACTTAGTCTCTGGAGACCAAATTCTGAAGCTCGGCGTGGGTACTGGTTTTTCGTGCACGTCAGAGGGCCTCGACCGCCCCGAGGACCCGGACCTTCAGGATTTTGGCCATTTTTGGGGGTGCACAAAAGTGTTCGTAATCAACCTCGGATTGTACTTTTCATCATCTAGGGGCACCGTAGGGACCGAAAAAAGTGGTTTCGCATGATAGTCCACCTCGACCCATGTCGACCCTTGCGCGACCCCGACCTTCAGGATTTTGCTCTACGGAAGGGGGTCGACTTGTGCGCAACCCCGACCTTCAGGATTTTGCTCTACGGAAGGGGGTGCACAAAAGTGTTCGTAATCAACCTCGGATTGTACTTTTCATCATCTAGGGGCACCGTAGGGACCGAAAAAAGTGGTTTCGCATGATAGTCCACCTCGACCCATGTCGACCCTTGCGCGACCCCGACCTTCAGGATTTTGCTCTACGGAAGGGGGTCTACTTGTGCGCAACCCCGACCTTCAGGATTTTGCTCTACGGAAGGGGGTGCACACTTGTGCGACCCCGACCTTCAGGATTTTGCTCTACTAAAGGGGGTGCACAAAAGTGTTCGTAATCAACCTCGGATTGTACTTTTCATCATGTAGGGGCACCGTAGGGACCGAAAAAAGTGGTTTCGCATGATAGTCCACCTCGACCCATGTCGACCCTTGCGCGACCCCGACCTTCAGGATTTTGCTCTACGGAAGGGGGTCTACTTGTGCGCAACCCCGACCTTCAGGATTTTGCTCTACGGAAGGGGGTGCACAAAAGTGTTCGTAATCAACCTCGGATTGTACTTTTCATCATGTAGGGGCACCGTAGGGACCGAAAAAAGTGGTTTCGCATGATAGTCCACCTCGACCCATGTCGACCCTTGCGCGACCCCGACCTTCAGGATTTTGCTCTACGGAAGGGGGTCTACTTGTGCGCAACCCCGACCTTCAGGATTTTGCTCTACGGAAGGGGGTGCACAAAAGTGTTCGTAATCAACCTCGGATTGTACTTTTCATCATCTAGGGGCACCGTAGGGACCGAAAAAAGTGGTTTCGCATGATAGTCCACCTCGACCCATGTCGACCCTTGCGCGACCCCGACCTTCAGGATTTTGCTCTACGGAAGGGGTCTACCCTTGCGCGACCCCGACCTTCAGGATTTTGCTCTACGGAAGGGGGTCGACTTGTGCGCAACCCCGACCTTCAGGCTTTTGCTCTACGGAAGGGGGTGCACAAAAGTGTTCGTAATCAACCTCGGATTGTACTTTTCATCATCTAGGGGCACCGTAGGGACCGAAAAAAGTGGTTTCGCATGATAGTCCACCTCGACCCATGTCGACCCTTGCGCGACCCCGACCTTCAGGATTTTGCTCTACGGAAGGGGGTGCACAAAAGTGTTCGTAATCAACCTCGGATTGTACTTTTCATCATCTAGGGGCACCGTAGGGACCGAAAAAAGTGGTTTCGCATGATAGTCCACCTCGACCCATGTCGACCCTTGCGCGACCCCGACCTTCAGGATTTTGCTCTACGGAAGGGGGTCGACTTGTGCGCAACCCCGACCTTCAGGATTTTGCTCTACGGAAGGGGGTGCACAAAAGTGTTCGTAATCAACCTCGGATTGTACTTTTCATCATCTAGGGGCACCGTAGGGACCGAAAAAAGTGGTTTCGCATGATAGTCCACCTCGACCCATGTCGACCCTTGCGCGACCCCGACCTTCAGGATTTTGCTCTACGGAAGGGGGTCGACTTGTGCGCAACCCCGACCTTCAGGATTTTGCTCTACGGAAGGGGGTGCACAAAAGTGTTCGTAATCAACCTCGGATTGTACTTTTCATCATCTAGGGGCACCGTAGGGACCGAAAAAAGTGGTTTCGCATGATAGTCCACCTCGACCCATGTCGACCCTTGCGCGACCCCGACCTTCAGGATTTTGCTCTACGGAAGGGGGTCTACTTGTGCGCAACCCCGACCTTCAGGATTTTGCTCTACGGAAGGGGGTGCACAAAAGTGTTCGTAATCAACCTCGGATTGTACTTTTCATCATCTAGGGGCACCGTAGGGACCGAAAAAAGTGGTTTCGCATGATAGTCCACCTCGACCCATGTCGACCCTTGCGCGACCCCGACCTTCAGGATTTTGCTCTACGGAAGGGGGTCTACTTGTGCGCAACCCCGACCTTCAGGATTTTGCTCTACGGAAGGGGGTGCACAAAAGTGTTCGTAATCAACCTCGGATTGTACTTTTCATCATCTAGGGGCACCGTAGGGACCGAAAAAAGTGGTTTCGCATGATAGTCCACCTCGACCCATGTCGACCCTTGCGCGACCCCGACCTTCAGGATTTTGCTCTACGGAAGGGGGTGCACAAAAGTGTTCGTAATCAACCTCGGATTGTACTTTTCATCATCTAGGGGCACCGTAGGGACCGAAAAAAGTGGTTTCGCATGATAGTCCACCTCGACCCATGTCGACCCTTGCGCGACCCCGACCTTCAGGATTTTGCTCTACGGAAGGGGGTCGACTTGTGCGCAACCCCGACCTTCAGGATTTTGCACTACGGAAGGGGGTGCACAAAAGTGTTCGTAATCAACCTCGGATTGTACTTTTCATCATCTAGGGGCACCGTAGGGACCGAAAAAAGTGGTTTCGCATGATAGTCCACCTCGACCCATGTCGACCCTTGCGCGACCCCGACCTTCAGGATTTTGCTCTACGGAAGGGGGTCGACTTGTGCGCAACCCCGACCTTCAGGATTTTGCTCTACGGAAGGGGGTGCACAAAAGTGTTCGTAATCAACCTCGGATTGTACTTTTCATCATCTAGGGGCACCGTATGGACCGAAAAAAGTGGTTTCGCATGATAGTCCACCTCGACCCATGTCGACCCTTGCGCGACCCCGACCTTCAGGATTCTGCTCTACGGAAGGGGGTGCACAAAAGTGTTCGTAATCAACCTCGGATTGTACTTTTCATCATCTAGGGGCACCGTAGGGACCGAAAAAAGTGGTTTCGCATGATAGTCCACCTCGACCCATGTCGACCCTTGCGCGACCCCGACCTTCAGGATTCTGCTCTACGGAAGGGGGTGCACAAAAGTGTTCGTAATCAACCTCGGATTGTACTTTTCATCATCTAGGGGCACCGTAGGGACCGAAAAAAGTGGTTTCGCATGATAGTCCACCTCGACCCATGTCGACCCTTGCGCGACCCCGACCTTCAGGATTTTGCTCTACGGAAGGGGGTCGACTTGTGCGCAACCCCGACCTTCAGGATTTTGGCCATTTTTGGGGGTGCACAAAAGTGTTCGTAATCAACCTCGGATTGTACTTTTCATCATCTAGGGGCACCGTAGGGACCGAAAAAAGTGGTTTCGCATGATAGTCCACCTCGACCCATGTCGACCCTTGCGCGACCCCGACCTTCAGGATTTTGCTCTACGGAAGGGGGTCGACTTGTGCGCAACCCCGACCTTCAGGATTTTGCTCTACGGAAGGGGGTGCACAAAAGTGTTCGTAATCAACCTCGGATTGTACTTTTCATCATCTAGGGGCACCGTAGGGACCGAAAAAAGTGGTTTCGCATGATAGTCCACCTCGACCCATGTCGACCCTTGCGCGACCCCGACCTTCAGGATTTTGCTCTACGGAAGGGGGTCTACTTGTGCGCAACCCCGACCTTCAGGATTTTGCTCTACGGAAGGGGGTGCACAAAAGTGTTCGTAATCAACCTCGGATTGTACTTTTCATCATCTAGGGGCACCGTAGGGACCGAAAAAAGTGGTTTCGCATGATAGTCCACCTCGACCCATGTCGACCCTTGCGCGACCCCGACCTTCAGGATTTTGCTCTACGGATGGGGGTGCACACTTGTGCGACCCCGACCTTCAGGATTTTGCTCTACGGAAGGGGGTGCACAAAAGTGTTCGTAATCAACCTCGGATTGTACTTTTCATCATCTAGGGGCACCGTAGGGACCGAAAAAAGTGGTTTCGCATGATAGTCCACCTCGACCCATGTCGACCCTTGCGCGACCCCCGACCTTCAGGATTTTGCTCTACGGAAGGGGGTGCACACTTGTGCGACCCCGACCTTCAGGATTTTGCTCTACGGAAGGGGGTGCACAAAAGTGTTCGTAATCAACCTCGGATTGTACTTTTCATCATCTAGGGGCACCGTAGGGACCGAAAAAAGTGGTTTCGCATGATAGTCCACCTCGACCCATGTCGACCCTTGCGCGACCCCGACCTTCAGGATTTTGCTCTACGGAAGGGGGTGCACAAAAGTGTTCGTAATCAACCTCGGATTGTACTTTTCATCATCTAGGGGCACCGTAGGGACCGAAAAAAGTGGTTTCGCATGATAGTCCACCTCGACCCATGTCGACCCTTGCGCGACCCCGACCTTCAGGATTTTGCTCTACGGAAGGGGGTCGACTTGTGCGCAACCCCGACCTTCAGGATTTTGCTCTACGGAAGGGGGTGCACAAAAGTGTTCGTAATCAACCTCGGATTGTACTTTTCATCATCTAGGGGCACCGTAGGGACCGAAAAAAGTGGTTTCGCATGATAGTCCACCTCGACCCATGTCGACCCTTGCGCGACCCCGACCTTCAGGATTTTGCTCTACGGAAGGGGGTCGACTTGTGCGCAACCCCGACCTTCAGGATTTTGCTCTACGGAAGGGGGTGCACAAAAGTGTTCGTAATCAACCTCGGATTGTACTTTTCATCATCTAGGGGCACCGTAGGGACCGAAAAAAAGTGGTTTCGCATGATAGTCCACCTCGACCCATGTCGACCCTTGCGCGACCCCGACCTTCAGGATTTTGCTCTACGGAAGGGGGTCTACTTGTGCGCAACCCCGACCTTCAGGATTTTGCTCTACGGAAGGGGGTGCACAAAAGTGTTCGTAATCAACCTCGGATTGTACTTTTCATCATCTAGGGGCACCGTAGGGACCGAAAAAAGTGGTTTCGCATGATAGTCCACCTCGACCCATGTCGACCCTTGCGCGACCCCGACCTTCAGGATTTTGCTCTACGGAAGGGTGGTCTACTTGTGCGCAACCCCGACCTTCAGGATTTTGCTCTACGGAAGGGGGTGCACAAAAGTGTTCGTAATCAACCTCGGATTGTACTTTTCATCATCTAGGGGCACCGTAGGGACCGAAAAAAGTGGTTTCGCATGATAGTCCACCTCGACCCATGTCGACCCTTGCGCGACCCCGACCTTCAGGATTTTGCTCTACGGAAGGGGGGTGCACAAAAGTGTTCGTAATCAACCTCGGATTGTACTTTTCATCATCTAGGGGCACCGTAGGGACCGAAAAAAGTGGTTTCGCATGATAGTCCACCTCGACCCATGTCGACCCTTGCGCGACCCCGACCTTCAGGATTTTGCTCTACGGAAGGGGGTCGACTTGTGCGCAACCCCGACCTTCAGGATTTTGCACTACGGAAGGGGGTGCACAAAAGTGTTCGTAATCAACCTCGGATTGTACTTTTCATCATCTAGGGGCACCGTAGGGACCGAAAAAAGTGGTTTCGCATGATAGTCCACCTCGACCCATGTCGACCCTTGCGCGACCCCGACCTTCAGGATTTTGCTCTACGGAAGGGGGTCGACTTGTGCGCAACCCCGACCTTCAGGATTTTGCTCTACGGAAGGGGGGTGCACAAAAGTGTTCGTAATCAACCTCGGATTGTACTTTTCATCATCTAGGGGCACCGTAGGGACCGAAAAAAGTGGTTTCGCATGATAGTCCACCTCGACCCATGTCGACCCTTGCGCGACCCCGACCTTCAGGATTTTGCTCTACGGAAGGGGGTGCACAAAAGTGTTCGTAATCAACCTCGGATTGTACTTTTCATCATTCTAGGGGCACCGTAGGGACCGAAAAAAGTGGTTTCGCATGATAGTCCACCTCGACCCATGTCGACCCTTGCGCGACCCCGACCTTCAGGATTTTGCTCTACGGAAGGGGGTGCACAAAAGTGTTCGTAATCAACCTCGGATTGTACTTTTCATCATCTAGGGGCACCGTAGGGACCGAAAAAAGTGGTTTCGCATGATAGTCCACCTCGACCCATGTCGACCCTTGCGCGACCCCGACCTTCAGGATTTTGCTCTACGGAAGGGGGTCGACTTGTGCGCAACCCCGACCTTCAGGATTTTGGCCATTTTTGGGGGTGCACAAAAGTGTTCGTAATCAACCTCGGATTGTACTTTTCATCATCTAGGGGCACCGTAGGGACCGAAAAAAGTGGTTTCGCATGATAGTCCACCTCGACCCATGTCGACCCTTGCGCGACCCCGACCTTCAGGATTTTGCCTCTACGGAAGGGGGTCGACTTGTGCGCAACCCCGACCTTCAGGATTTTGCTCTACGGAAGGGGGTGCACAAAAGTGTTCGTAATCAACCTCGGATTGTACTTTTCATCATCTAGGGGCACCGTAGGGACCGAAAAAAGTGGTTTTCGCATGATAGTCCACCTCGACCCATGTCGACCCTTGCGCGACCCCGACCTTCAGGATTTTGCTCTACGGATGGGGGTGCACACTTGTGCGACCCCGACCTTCAGGATTTTGCTCTACGGAAGGGGGTGCACAAAAGTGTTCGTAATCAACCTCGGATTGTACTTTTCATCATCTAGGGGCACCGTAGGGACCGAAAAAAGTGGTTTCGCATGATAGTCCACCTCGACCCATGTCGACCCTTGCGCGACCCCGACCTTCAGGATTTTGCTCTACGGAAGGGGTCCTCTCTGTACAAGGTTTAGGGGTACATTTTCACCCAAAAACCACTATCGCTCATCCGAAACAACTCCTCGAAATGTGTCTTCTCTGTGAATTTGGCCCCGATCTGACGAGTAGTTTTCGGGATATGCCCCTCTGAAGGTACATATTGGGACTTAGCCGATTTTCACCCATTGCGGTGTCTATGGGGTGTTGGGAATCGCTCTACCGACCAGCCGGTTGGGGATATCGATTCCCGGTCTTCGGCGCGTTTGCTCAACTCCGTAATGCCTACTTTTCGTCCATACACACAACACCTCGCAGAGTTCTCCTTCTGCCAGATATAGCGCGTGCCCCTTTGTTCGTGCACCGTTTTGGCCCGTTTTTCGCACATTGCCTCGA
>NW_026525511.1:225000-265000 GCF_943737925.1 Anopheles nili | reverse complement strand
TGCGAGATCGGGGTATACCCGGTACCGCGGTACTTCCCACCCAGGTTGAATGGCCGTACAACACTCAAGAAGTAACAACGTGCCGGTGCTAAGCACCGTCTCCTCAAGATCTACGAGTTCTGACACCTCTTGGCTACTTGACCCCTTTCCCGGTGGGTGCAAGTCACTCTACTCCGAGCCCTGGGACACCTTCCCAGGGTGTTTTCCATGTACCACTAACCCTTGGTTGGACACCTCTTGGCTACTTGACCCCATTCCCGGCGGGTGCAAGTCACCGTGCGGAACCTTTCGGCCGCTCTCCCTAGGACTGTGTTGCAGGCAAGCACAGTGGTTCCGCGACCTAGAGACAGCGGCACCCTTTGTTACTGCTACTCCGAGCCCTGGGACACCTTCCCAGGGTGTTTTCCATCTACCACTAGCCTCTGGTTGACCATCGGTGGAGGTAGTTGATTTCACCCAAAACCACCCTAGGTCACCGTTCCGACCCCCCAGCTACCGTTAAAACGCCTCCGGACACCAGGACACACCTTCCCGGTACCAGAACCAGTCGTAGTTACCGTCACCCAAATTTCATACAACCGTCACCCACGGGCCGAAACACCTTGCCACTACATGGGTCTAGTATTAGGTCCTAGGGTCTCTTTTCGACAACTCCCGACCTCCCTGATATCGAATCGTCAGTTTACATGAGGAGGCTAAACTTTCTATGACGACTCAGTACAACCATACCTCCCTATAATAGTGAAATGTCAAATTCTAGGGCTTTTTGGCCATGGAAAATTCTGAAGCTCGGCACGAGCAAACATGACCCATGCTTGTATCTCCGAAACTATGAGTCTGACAGTTTTGCACCCTTCTGCGGAAAGTTGTGTCTCGTTAAGCCTAAAAAGTCAGTAGAACACCACGAAACGATCCGACCACTCCTTCGACCTGTTTTGGGGTTTTGCAGTTTTCCATGGGGTATTTTGTATGGGGAAAACCGACCCATGCCCGTATCTCCGTACCTAAGCGTCTGACGGTCTTGGACCCCTTGAGGTAAAAGTTGCATTCCGTCGAGCTGAACATTTCACTAGAACATCGCGAAACGATCCGACGACTCCTTCTGGGAGTTTTTGGGGTCGGAAGGTTTTCTGGGACTTAGTCTCTGGAGCAACATTTCTGAAGCTCGGCACGAGCAACCACGCACGTGTCTTATATCTCCGTAAGTAAGGGTCTGACGGTCTTGGACACCTTTAGCAAAAAGTTGCGCCCTATCGAATGGAACATTTCACTAGAACATCACGAAACGATCCGACCACTCCTTCGACCTGATTTTGGGTTTTGCAGTTTTCCATGGGGTATTTTGTATGGGGAAAACCGACCCATGCCCGTATCTCCGTACCTAAGCGTCTGACGGTCTTGGACCCCTTTAGGTAAAAGTTGCATTCCGTCGAGCTGAACATTTCACTAGAACATCGCGAAACGATCCGACGACTCCTTCTGGGAGTTTTTGGGGTCGGAAGGTTTTCTGGGACTTAGTCTCTGGAGCAACATTTCTGAAGCTCGGCACGAGCAACCACGCACGTGTCTTATATCTCCGTAAGTAAGGGTCTGACGGTCTTGGACACCTTTAGCAAAAAGTTGCGTATAACCATCCTCGTCAATACTCTCGAACACTGTAACTCGATCCGACCACTCCTTGGTACACTTTTGTGGGTTACCAGTTTCGGTTGGGACTTAGTCTCTGGAGACCAAATTCTGAAGCTCGGCGTGGGTACCGGTTTTTCGTGCACGTCAGAGGGCCTCGACCGCCCCGAGAACCCGACCTTCAGGATTTTGGCCATTTTTGGGGGTGCACAAAAGTGTTCGTAATCAACCTCGGATTGTACTTTTCATCATCTAGGGGCACCGTAGGGACCGAAAAAAGTGGTTTCGCATGATAGTCCACCTCGACCCATGTCGACCCTTGCGCGACCCCGACCTTCAGGATTTTGCTCTACGGAAGGGGGTCTACTTGTGCGCAACCCCGACCTTCAGGATTTTGCTCTACGGAAGGGGGTGCACAAAAGTGTTCGTAATCAACCTCGGATTGTACTTTTCATCATCTAGGGGCACCGTAGGGACCGAAAAAAGTGGTTTCGCATGATAGTCCACCTCGACCCATGTCGACCCTTGCGCGACCCCGACCTTCAGGATTTTGCTCTACGGAAGGGGGTGCACAAAAGTGTTCGTAATCAACCTCGGATTGTACTTTTCATCATCTAGGGGCACCGTAGGGACCGAAAAAAGTGGTTTCGCATGATAGTCCACCTCGACCCATGTCGACCCTTGCGCGACCCCGACCTTCAGGATTTTGCTCTACGGAAGGGGGTGCACAAAAGTGTTCGTAATCAACCTCGGATTGTACTTTTCATCATCTAGGGGCACCGTAGGGACCGAAAAAAGTGGTTTCGCATGATAGTCCACCTCGACCCATGTCGACCCTTGCGCGACCCCGACCTTCAGGATTTTGCTCTACGGAAGGGGGTGCACAAAAGTGTTCGTAATCAACCTCGGATTGTACTTTTCATCATCTAGGGGCACCGTAGGGACCGAAAAAAGTGGTTTCGCATGATAGTCCACCCCGACCCATGTCGACACTTGCGCGACCCCGACCTTCAGGATTTTGCTCTACGGAAGGGGGTCTACTTGTGCGCAACCCCGACCTTCAGGATTTTGCTCTACGGAAGGGGTCTACCCTTGCTCGACCCCGACCTTCAGGATTTTGCTCTACGGAAGGGGGTGCACAAAAGTGTTCGTAATCAACCTCGGATTGTACTTTTCATCATCTAGGGGCACCGTAGGGACCGAAAAAAGTGGTTTCGCATGATAGTCCACCTCGACCCATGTCGACCCTTGCGCGACCCCGACCTTCAGGATTTTGCTCTACGGAAGGGGGTGCACAAAAGTGTTCGTAATCAACCTCGGATTGTACTTTTCATCATCTAGGGGCACCGTAGGGACCGAAAAAAGTGGTTTCGCATGATAGTCCACCTCGACCCATGTCGACCCTTGCGCGACCCCGACCTTCAGGATTTTGCTCTACGGAAGGGGGTCTACTTGTGCGCAACCCCGACCTTCAGGATTTTGCTCTACGGAAGAGGGTGCACAAAAGTGTTCGTAATCAACCTCGGATTGTACTTTTCATCATCTAGGGGCACCGTAGGGACCGAAAAAAGTGGTTTCGCATGATAGTCCACCTCGACCCATGTCGACCCTTGCGCGACCCCGACCTTCAGGATTTTGCTCTACGGAAGGGGGTCGACTTGTGCGCAACCCCGACCTTCAGGATTTTGCTCTACGGAAGGGGGTGCACAAAAGTGTTCGTAATCAACCTCGGATTGTACTTTTCATCATCTAGGGGCACCGTAGGGACCGAAAAAAGTGGTTTCGCATGATAGTCCACCTCGACCCATGTCGACCCTTGCGCGACCCCGACCTTCAGGATTTTGCTCTACGGAAGGGGGTGCACAAAAGTGTTCGTAATCAACCTCGGATTGTACTTTTCATCATCTAGGGGCACCGTAGGGACCGAAAAAAGTGGTTTCGCATGATAGTCCACCTCGACCCATGTCGACCCTTGCGCGACCCCGACCTTCAGGATTTTGCTCTACGGAAGGGGTCTACCCTTGCGCGACCCCGACCTTCAGGATTTTGCTCTACGGAAGGGGGTGCACAAAAGTGTTCGTAATCAACCTCGGATTGTACTTTTCATCATCTAGGGGCACCGTAGGGACCGAAAAAAGTGGTTTCGCATGATAGTCCACCTCGACCCATGTCGACCCTTGCGCGACCCCGACCTTCAGGATTTTGCTCTACGGAAGGGGGTGCACACTTGTGCGACCCCGACCTTCAGGATTTTGCTCTACGGAAGGGGGTGCACAAAAGTGTTCGTAATCAACCTCGGATTGTACTTTTCATCATCTAGGGGCACCGTAGGGACCGAAAAAAGTGGTTTCGCATGATAGTCCACCTCGACCCATGTCGACCCTTGCGCGACCCCGACCTTCAGGATTTTGCTCTACGGAAGGGGGTCTACTTGTGCGCAACCCCGACCTTCAGGATTTTGCTCTACGGAAGGGGGTGCACAAAAGTGTTCGTAATCAACCTCGGATTGTACTTTTCATCATCTAGGGGCACCGTAGGGACCGAAAAAAGTGGTTTCGCATGATAGTCCACCTCGACCCATGTCGACCCTTGCGCGACCCCGACCTTCAGGATTTTGCTCTACGGAAGGGGGTGCACAAAAGTGTTCGTAATCAACCTCGGATTGTACTTTTCATCATCTAGGGGCACCGTAGGGACCGAAAAAAGTGGTTTCGCATGATAGTCCACCTCGACCCATGTCGACCCTTGCGCGACCCCGACCTTCAGGATTTTGCTCTACGGAAGGGGGTGCACAAAAGTGTTCGTAATCAACCTCGGATTGTACTTTTCATCATCTAGGGGCACCGTAGGGACCGAAAAAAGTGGTTTCGCATGATAGTCCACCTCGACCCATGTCGACCCTTGCGCGACCCCGACCTTCAGGATTTTGCTCTACGGAAGGGGGTGCACAAAAGTGTTCGTAATCAACCTCGGATTGTACTTTTCATCATCTAGGGGCACCGTAGGGACCGAAAAAAGTGGTTTCGCATGATAGTCCACCTCGACCCATGTCGACCCTTGCGCGACCCCGACCTTCAGGATTTTGCTCTACGGAAGGGGGTGCACAAAAGTGTTCGTAATCAACCTCGGATTGTACTTTTCATCATCTAGGGGCACCGTAGGGACCGAAAAAAGTGGTTTCGCATGATAGTCCACCTCGACCCATGTCGACCCTTGCGCGACCCCGACCTTCAGGATTTTGCTCTACGGAAGGGGGTGCACAAAAGTGTTCGTAATCAACCTCGGATTGTACTTTTCATCATCTAGGGGCACCGTAGGGACCGAAAAAAGTGGTTTCGCATGATAGTCCACCTCGACCCATGTCGACCCTTGCGCGACCCCGACCTTCAGGATTTTGCTCTACGGAAGGGGGTCTACTTGTGCGCAACCCCGACCTTCAGGATTTTGCTCTACGGAAGGGGGTGCACAAAAGTGTTCGTAATCAACCTCGGATTGTACTTTTCATCATCTAGGGGCACCGTAGGGACCGAAAAAAGTGGTTTCGCATGATAGTCCACCTCGACCCATGTCGACCCTTGCGCGACCCCGACCTTCAGGATTTTGCTCTACGGAAGGGGGTGCACAAAAGTGTTCGTAATCAACCTCGGATTGTACTTTTCATCATCTAGGGGCACCGTAGGGACCGAAAAAAGTGGTTTCGCATGATAGTCCACCTCGACCCATGTCGACCCTTGCGCGACCCCGACCTTCAGGATTTTGCTCTACGGAAGGGGGTCTACTTGTGCGCAACCCCGACCTTCAGGATTTTGCTCTACGGAAGGGGGTGCACAAAAGTGTTCGTAATCAACCTCGGATTGTACTTTTCATCATCTAGGGGCACCGTAGGGACCGAAAAAAGTGGTTTCGCATGATAGTCCACCTCGACCCATGTCGACCCTTGCGCGACCCCGACCTTCAGGATTTTGCTCTACGGAAGGGGGTGCACAAAAGTGTTCGTAATCAACCTCGGATTGTACTTTTCATCATCTAGGGGCACCGTAGGGACCGAAAAAAGTGGTTTCGCATGATAGTCCACCTCGACCCATGTCGACCCTTGCGCGACCCCGACCTTCAGGATTTTGCTCTACGGAAGGGGGTGCACAAAAGTGTTCGTAATCAACCTCGGATTGTACTTTTCATCATCTAGGGGCACCGTAGGGACCGAAAAAAGTGGTTTCGCATGATAGTCCACCTCGACCCATGTCGACCCTTGCGCGACCCCGACCTTCAGGATTTTGCTCTACGGAAGGGGGTCTACTTGTGCGCAACCCCGACCTTCAGGATTTTGCTCTACGGAAGGGGGTCGACTTGTGCGCAACCCCGACCTTCAGGATTTTGCTCTACGGAAGGGGGTGCACAAAAGTGTTCGTAATCAACCTCGGATTGTACTTTTCATCATCTAGGGGCACCGTAGGGACCGAAAAAAGTGGTTTCGCATGATAGTCCACCTCGACTCATGTCGACCCTTGCGCGACCCCGACCTTCAGGATTTTGCTCTACGGAAGGGGGTGCACAAAAGTGTTCGTAATCAACCTCGGATTGTACTTTTCATCATCTAGGGGCACCGTAGGGACCGAAAAAAGTGGTTTCGCATGATAGTCCACCTCGACCCATGTCGACCCTTGCGCGACCCCGACCTTCAGGATTTTGCTCTACGGAAGGGGGTGCACAAAAGTGTTCGTAATCAACCTCGGATTGTACTTTTCATCATCTAGGGGCACCGTAGGGACCGAAAAAAGTGGTTTCGCATGATAGTCCACCTCGACCCATGTCGACCCTTGCGCGACCCCGACCTTCAGGATTTTGCTCTACGGAAGGGGGTCTACTTGTGCGCAACCCCGACCTTCAGGATTTTGCTCTACGGAAGGGGGTGCACAAAAGTGTTCGTAATCAACCTCGGATTGTACTTTTCATCATCTAGGGGCACCGTAGGGACCGAAAAAAGTGGTTTCGCATGATAGTCCACCTCGACCCATGTCGACCCTTGCGCGACCCCGACCTTCAGGATTTTGCTCTACGGAAGGGGGTGCACAAAAGTGTTCGTAATCAACCTCGGATTGTACTTTTCATCATCTAGGGGCACCGTAGGGACCGAAAAAAGTGGTTTCGCATGATAGTCCACCTCGACCCATGTCGACCCTTGCGCGACCCCGACCTTCAGGATTTTGCTCTACGGAAGGGGGTGCACACTTGTGCGACCCCGACCTTCAGGATTTTGCTCTACGGAAGGGGGTGCACAAAAGTGTTCGTAATCAACCTCGGATTGTACTTTTCATCATCTAGGGGCACCGTAGGGACCGAAAAAAGTGGTTTCGCATGATAGTCCACCTCGACCCATGTCGACCCTTGCGCGACCCCGACCTTCAGGATTTTGCTCTACGGAAGGGGGTCGACTTGTGCGCAACCCCGACCTTCAGGATTTTGCTCTACGGAAGGGGTGCACAAAAGTGTTCGTAATCAACCTCGGATTGTACTTTTCATCATCTAGGGGCACCGTAGGGACCGAAAAAAGTGGTTTCGCATGATAGTCCACCTCGACCCATGTCGACCCTTGCGCGACCCCGACCTTCAGGATTTTGCTCTACGGAAGGGGGTCTACTTGTGCGCAACCCCGACCTTCAGGATTTTGCTCTACGGAAGGGGGTGCACAAAAGTGTTCGTAATCAACCTCGGATTGTACTTTTCATCATCTAGGGGCACCGTAGGGACCGAAAAAAGTGGTTTCGCATGATAGTCCACCTCGACCCATGTCGACCCTTGCGCGACCCCGACCTTCAGGATTTTGCTCTACGGAAGGGGGTCTACTTGTGCGCAACCCCGACCTTCAGGATTTTGCTCTACGGAAGGGGGTGCACAAAAGTGTTCGTAATCAACCTCGGATTGTACTTTTCATCATCTAGGGGCACCGTAGGGACCGAAAAAAGTGGTTTCGCATGATAGTCCACCTCGACCCATGTCGACCCTTGCGCGACCCCGACCTTCAGGATTTTGCTCTACGGAAGGGGGTGCACACTTGTGCGACCCCGACCTTCAGGATTTTGCTCTACGGAAGGGGGTGCACAAAAGTGTTCGTAATCAACCTCGGATTGTACTTTTCATCATCTAGGGGCACCGTAGGGACCGAAAAAAGTGGTTTCGCATGATAGTCCACCTCGACCCATGTCGACCCTTGCGCGACCCCGACCTTCAGGATTTTGCTCTACGGAAGGGGGTGCACAAAAGTGTTCGTAATCAACCTCGGATTGTACTTTTCATCATCTAGGGGCACCGTAGGGACCGAAAAAAGTGGTTTCGCATGATAGTCCACCTCGACCCATGTCGACCCTTGCGCGACCCCGACCTTCAGGATTTTGCTCTACGGAAGGGGGTCGACTTGTGCGCAACCCCGACCTTCAGGATTTTGCTCTACGGAAGGGGGTGCACAAAAGTGTTCGTAATCAACCTCGGATTGTACTTTTCATCATCTAGGGGCACCGTAGGGACCGAAAAAAGTGGTTTCGCATGATAGTCCACCTCGACCCATGTCGACCCTTGCGCGACCCCGACCTTCAGGATTTTGCTCTACGGAAGGGGGTGCACAAAAGTGTTCGTAATCAACCTCGGATTGTACTTTTCATCATCTAGGGGCACCGTAGGGACCGAAAAAAGTGGTTTCGCATGATAGTCCACCTCGACCCATGTCGACCCTTGCGCGACCCCGACCTTCAGGATTTTGCTCTACGGAAGGGGGTGCACACTTGTGCGCAACCCCGACCTTCAGGATTTTGCTCTACGGAAGGGGGTGCACAAAAGTGTTCGTAATCAACCTCGGATTGTACTTTTCATCATCTAGGGGCACCGTAGGGACCGAAAAAAGTGGTTTCGCATGATAGTCCACCTCGACCCATGTCGACCCTTGCGCGACCCCGACCTTCAGGATTTTGCTCTACGGAAGGGGGTGCACACTTGTGCGCAACCCCGACCTTCAGGATTTTGCTCTACGGAAGGGGGTGCACAAAAGTGTTCGTAATCAACCTCGGATTGTACTTTTCATCATCTAGGGGCACCGTAGGGACCGAAAAAAGTGGTTTCGCATGATAGTCCACCTCGACCCATGTCGACCCTTGCGCGACCCCGACCTTCAGGATTTTGCTCTACGGAAGGGGGTGCACACTTGTGCGCAACCCCGACCTTCAGGATTTTGCTCTACGGAAGGGGGTGCACAAAAGTGTTCGTAATCAACCTCGGATTGTACTTTTCATCATCTAGGGGCACCGTAGGGACCGAAAAAAGTGGTTTCGCATGATAGTCCACCTCGACCCATGTCGACCCTTGCGCGACCCCGACCTTCAGGATTTTGCTCTACGGAAGGGGGTGCACACTTGTGCGCAACCCCGACCTTCAGGATTTTGCTCTACGGAAGGGGGTGCACAAAAGTGTTCGTAATCAACCTCGGATTGTACTTTTCATCATCTAGGGGCACCGTAGGGACCGAAAAAAGTGGTTTCGCATGATAGTCCACCTCGACCCATGTCGACCCTTGCGCGACCCCGACCTTCAGGATTTTGCTCTACGGAAGGGGGTCTACTTGTGCGCAACCCCGACCTTCAGGATTTTGCTCTACGGAAGGGGGTGCACAAAAGTGTTCGTAATCAACCTCGGATTGTACTTTTCATCATCTAGGGGCACCGTAGGGACCGAAAAAAGTGGTTTCGCATGATAGTCCACCTCGACCCATGTCGACCCTTGCGCGACCCCGACCTTCAGGATTTTGCTCTACGGAAGGGGGTCTACTTGTGCGCAACCCCGACCTTCAGGATTTTGCTCTACGGAAGGGGGTGCACAAAAGTGCTCGTAATCAACCTCGGATTGTACTTTTCATCATCTAGGGGCACCGTAGGGACCGAAAAAAGTGGTTTCGCATGATAGTCCACCTCGACCCATGTCGACCCTTGCGCGACCCCGACCTTCAGGATTTTGCTCTACGGAAGGGGGTGCACAAAAGTGTTCGTAATCAACCTCGGATTGTACTTTTCATCATCTAGGGGCACCGTAGGGACCGAAAAAAGTGGTTTCGCATGATAGTCCACCTCGACCCATGTCGACCCTTGCGCGACCCCGACCTTCAGGATTTTGCTCTACGGAAGGGGGTCTACTTGTGCGCAACCCCGACCTTCAGGATTTTGCTCTACGGAAGGGGGTGCACAAAAGTGTTCGTAATCAACCTCGGATTGTACTTTTCATCATCTAGGGGCACCGTAGGGACCGAAAAAAGTGGTTTCGCATGATAGTCCACCTCGACCCATGTCGACCCTTGCGCGACCCCGACCTTCAGGATTTTGCTCTACGGAAGGGGGTGCACACTTGTGCGACCCCGACCTTCAGGATTTTGCTCTACGGAAGGGGGTGCACAAAAGTGTTCGTAATCAACCTCGGATTGTACTTTTCATCATCTAGGGGTACCGTAGGGACCGAAAAAAGTGGTTTCGCATGATAGTCCACCTCGACCCATGTCGACCCTTGCGCGACCCCGACCTTCAGGATTTTGCTCTACGGAAGGGGTCTACCCTTGCGCGACCCCGACCTTCAGGATTTTGCTCTACGGAAGGGGGTCTACTTGTGCGCAACCCCGACCTTCAGGATTTTGCTCTACGGAAGGGGGTGCACAAAAGTGTTCGTAATCAACCTCGGATTGTACTTCTCATCATCTAGGGGCACCGTAGGGACCGAAAAAAGTGGTTTCGCATGATAGTCCACTTCGACCCATGTCGACCCTTGCGCGACCCCTACCTTCAGGATTTTGCTCTACGGAAGGGGGTGCACACTTGTGCGACCCCGACCTTCAGGATTTTGCTCTACGGAAGGGGGTGCACAAAAGTGTTCGTAATCAACCTCGGATTGTACTTTTCATCATCTAGGGGCACCGTAGGGACCGAAAAAAGTGGTTTCGCATGATAGTCCACCTCGACCCATGTCGACCCTTGCGCGACCCCGACCTTCAGGATTTTGCTCTACGGAAGGGGGTGCACAAAAGTGTTCGTAATCAACCTCGGATTGTACTTTTCATCATCTAGGGGCACCGTAGGGACCGAAAAAAGTGGTTTCGCATGATAGTCCACCTCGACCCATGTCGACCCTTGCGCGACCCCGACCTTCAGGATTTTGCTCTACGGAAGGGGGTGCACAAAAGTGTTCGTAATCAACCTCGGATTGTACTTTTCATCATCTAGGGGCACCGTAGGGACCGAAAAAAGTG
Organism: Anopheles nili; assembly: GCF_943737925.1. Taxonomy (NCBI): domain Eukaryota; kingdom Metazoa; phylum Arthropoda; class Insecta; order Diptera; family Culicidae; genus Anopheles; species Anopheles nili. The sequence goes on along the minus strand of NW_026525511.1, from coordinate 254,100 downwards.
GTTTCGCATGATAGTCCACCTCGACCCATGTCGACCCTTGCGCGACCCCGACCTTCAGGATTTTGCTCTACGGAAGGGGGTCGACTTGTGCGCGACCCCGACCTTCAGGATTTTGCTCTACGGAAGGGGTCTACCCTTGCGCGACCCCGACCTTCAGGATTTTGCTCTACGGAAGGGGGTGCACAAAAGTGTTCGTAATCAACCTCGGATTGTACTTTTCATCATCTAGGGGCACCGTAGGGACCGAAAAAAGTGGTTTCGCATGATAGTCCACCTCGACCCATGTCGACCCTTGCGCGACCCCGACCTTCAGGATTTTGCTCTACGGAAGGGGGTCTACTTGTGCGCAACCCCGACCTTCAGGATTTTGCTCTACGGAAGGGGGTGCACAAAAGTGTTCGTAATCAACCTCGGATTGTACTTTTCATCATCTAGGGGCACCGTAGGGACCGAAAAAAGTGGTTTCGCATGATAGTCCACCTCGACCCATGTCGACCCTTGCGCGACCCCGACCTTCAGGATTTTGCTCTACGGAAGGGGGTGCACAAAAGTGTTCGTAATCAACCTCGGATTGTACTTTTCATCATCTAGGGGCACCGTAGGGACCGAAAAAAGTGGTTTCGCATGATAGTCCACCTCGACCCATGTCGACCCTTGCGCGACCCCGACCTTCAGGATTTTGCTCTACGGAAGGGGGTCTACTTGTGCGCAACCCCGACCTTCAGGATTTTGCTCTACGGAAGGGGGTGCACAAAAGTGTTCGTAATCAACCTCGGATTGTACTTTTCATCATCTAGGGGCACCGTAGGGACCGAAAAAAGTGGTTTCGCATGATAGTCCACCTCGACCCATGTCGACCCTTGCGCGACCCCGACCTTCAGGATTTTGCTCTACGGAAGGGGGTGCACAAAAGTGTTCGTAATCAACCTCGGATTGTACTTTTCATCATCTAGGGGCACCGTAGGGACCGAAAAAAGTGGTTTCGCATGATAGTCCACCTCGACCCATGTCGACCCTTGCGCGACCCCGACCTTCAGGATTTTGCTCTACGGACGGGGGTGCACAAAAGTGTTCGTAATCAACCTCGGATTGTACTTTTCATCATCTAGGGGCACCGTAGGGACCGAAAAAAGTGGTTTCGCATGATAGTCCACCTCGACCCATGTCGACCCTTGCGCGACCCCGACCTTCAGGATTTTGCTCTACGGAAGGGGGTGCACAAAAGTGTTCGTAATCAACCTCGGATTGTACTTTTCATCATCTAGGGGCACCGTAGGGACCGAAAAAAGTGGTTTCGCATGATAGTCCACCTCGACCCATGTCGACCCTTGCGCGACCCCGACCTTCAGGATTTTGCTCTACGGAAGGGGGTGCACAAAAGTGTTCGTAATCAACCTCGGATTGTACTTTTCATCATCTAGGGGCACCGTAGGGACCGAAAAAAGTGGTTTCGCATGATAGTCCACCTCGACCCATGTCGACCCTTGCGCGACCCCGACCTTCAGGATATTGCTCTACGGAAGGGGGTGCACAAAAGTGTTCGTAATCAACCTCAGATTGTACTTTTCATCATCTAGGGGCACCGTAGGGACCGAAAAAAGTGGTTTCGCATGATAGTCCACCTCGACCCATGTCGACCCTTGCGCGACCCCGACCTTCAGGATTTTGCTCTACGGAAGGGGGTCTACTTGTGCGCAACCCCGACCTTCAGGATTTTGCTCTACGGAAGGGGGTGCACAAAAATGTTCGTAATCAACCTCGGATTGTACTTTTCATCATCTAGGGGCACCGTAGGGACCGAAAAAAGTGGTTTCGCATGATAGTCCACCTCGACCCATGTCGACCCTTGCGCGACCCCGACCTTCAGGATTTTGCTCTACGGAAGGGGTCTACTTGTGCGCAACCCCGACCTTCAGGATTTTGCTCTACGGAAGGGGTCTACTTGTGCGCAACCCCGACCTTCAGGATTTTGCTCTACGGAAGGGGTCTACTTGTGCGCAACCCCGACCTTCAGGATTTTGCTCTACGGAAGGGGGTGCACAAAAGTGTTCGTAATCAACCTCGGATTGTACTTTTCATCATCTAGGGGCACCGTAGGGACCGAAAAAAGTGGTTTCGCATGATAGTCCACCTCGACCCATGTCGACCCTTGCGCGACCCCGACCTTCAGGATTTTGCTCTACGGAAGGGGGTGCACAAAAGTGTTCGTAATCAACCTCGGATTGTACTTTTCATCATCTAGGGGCACCGTAGGGACCGAAAAAAGTGGTTTCGCATGATAGTCCACCTCGACCCATGTCGACCCTTGCGCGACCCCGACCTTCAGGATTTTGCTCTACGGAAGGGGGTGCACACTTGCGCGACCCCGACCTTCAGGATTTTGCTCTACGGAAGGGGGTGCACAAAAGTGTTCGTAATCAACCTCGGATTGTACTTTTCATCATCTAGGGGCACCGTAGGGACCGAAAAAAGTGGTTTCGCATGATAGTCCACCTCGACCCATGTCGACCCTTGCGCGACCCCGACCTTCAGGATTTTGCTCTACGGAAGGGGGTGCACAAAAGTGTTCGTAATCAACCTCGGATTGTACTTTTCATCATCTAGGGGCACCGTAGGGACCGAAAAAAGTGGTTTCGCATGATAGTCCACCTCGACCCATGTCGACCCTTGCGCGACCCCGACCTTCAGGATTTTGCTCTACGGAAGGGGGTCTACTTGTGCGCAACCCCGACCTTCAGGATTTTGCTCTACGGAAGGGGGTGCACAAAAGTGTTCGTAATCAACCTCGGATTGTACTTTTCATCATCTAGGGGCACCGTAGGGACCGAAAAAAGTGGTTTCGCATGATAGTCCACCTCGACCCATGTCGACCCTTGCGCGACCCCGACCTTCAGGATTTTGCTCTACGGAAGGGGGTGCACAAAAGTGTTCGTAATCAACCTCGGATTGTACTTTTCATCATCTAGGGGCACCGTAGGGACCGAAAAAAGTGGTTTCGCATGATAGTCCACCTCGACCCATGTCGACCCTTGCGCGACCCCGACCTTCAGGATTTTGCTCTACGGAAGGGGGTCTACTTGTGCGCAACCCCGACCTTCAGGATTTTGCTCTACGGAAGGGGGTGCACAAAAGTGTTCGTAATCAACCTCGGATTGTACTTTTCATCATCTAGGGGCACCGTAGGGACCGAAAAAAGTGGTTTCGCATGATAGTCCACCTCGACCCTTGTCGACCCTTGCGCGACCCCGACCTTCAGGATTTTGCTCTACGGAAGGGGGTGCACAAAAGTGTTCGTAATCAACCTCGGATTGTACTTTTCATCATCTAGGGGCACCGTAGGGACCGAAAAAAGTGGTTTCGCATGATAGTCCACCTCGACCCATGTCGACCCTTGCGCGACCCCGACCTTCAGGATTTTGCTCTACGGAAGGGGGTGCACAAAAGTGTTCGTAATCAACCTCGGATTGTACTTTTCATCATCTAGGGGCACCGTAGGGACCGAAAAAAGTGGTTTCGCATGATAGTCCACCTCGACCCATGTCGACCCTTGCGCGACCCCGACCTTCAGGATTTTGCTCTACGGAAGGGGGTCTACTTGTGCGCAACCCCGACCTTCAGGATTTTGCTCTACGGAAGGGGGTGCACACTTGCGCGACCCCGACCTTCAGGATTTTGCTCTACGGAAGGGGGTGCACAAAAGTGTTCGTAATCAACCTCGGATTGTACTTTTCATCATCTAGGGGCACCGTAGGGACCGAAAAAAGTGGTTTCGCATGATAGTCCACCTCGACCCATGTCGACCCTTGCGCGACCCCGACCTTCAGGATTTTGCTCTACGGAAGGGGGTGCACAAAAGTGTTCGTAATCAACCTCGGATTGTACTTTTCATCATCTAGGGGCACCGTAGGGACCGAAAAAAGTGGTTTCGCATGATAGTCCACCTCGACCCATGTCGACCCTTGCGCGACCCCGACCTTCAGGATTTTGCTCTACGGAAGGGGGTGCACAAAAGTGTTCGTAATCAACCTCGGATTGTACTTTTCATCATCTAGGGCCACCGTAGGGACCGAAAAAAGTGATTTCGCATGATAGTCCACCTCGACCCATGTCGACCCTTGCGCGACCCCGACCTTCAGGATTTTGCTCTACGGAAGGGGGTCTACTTGTGCGCAACCCCGACCTTCAGGATTTTGCTCTACGGAAGGGGGTGCACAAAAGTGTTCGTAATCAACCTCGGATTGTACTTTTCATCATCTAGGGGCACCGTAGGGACCGAAAAAAGTGGTTTCGCATGATAGTCCACCTCGACCCATGTCGACCCTTGCGCGACCCCGACCTTCAGGATTTTGCTCTACGGAAGGGGGTCTACTTGTGCGCAACCCCGACCTTCAGGATTTTGCTCTACGGAAGGGGGTGCACAAAAGTGTTCGTAATCAACCTCGGATTGTACTTTTCATCATCTAGGGGCACCGTAGGGACCGAAAAAAGTGGTTTCGCATGATAGTCCACCTCGACCCATGTCGACCCTTGCGCGACCCCGACCTTCAGGATTTTGCTCTACGGAAGGGGGTCTACTTGTGCGCAACCCCGACCTTCAGGATTTTGCTCTACGGAAGGGGGTGCACAAAAGTGTTCGTAATCAACCTCGGATTGTACTTTTCATCATCTAGGGGCACCGTAGGGACCGAAAAAAGTGGTTTCGCATGATAGTCCACCTCGACCCATGTCGACCCTTGCGCGACCCCGACCTTCAGGATTTTGCTCTACGGAAGGGGGTGCACAAAAGTGTTCGTAATCAACCTCGGATTGTACTTTTCATCATCTAGGGGCACCGTAGGGACCGAAAAAAGTGGTTTCGCATGATAGTCCACCTCGACCCATGTCGACCCTTGCGCGACCCCGACCTTCAGGATTTTGCTCTACGGAAGGGGTCTACCCTTGCTCGACCCCGACCTTCAGGATTTTGCTCTACGGAAGGGGGTCTACTTGTGCGCAACCCCGACCTTCAGGATTTTGCTCTACGGAAGGGGGTCTACTTGTGCGCAACCCCGACCTTCAGGATTTTGCTCTACGGAAGGGGGTGCACACTTGTGCGACCCCGACCTTCAGGATTTTGCTCTACGGAAGGGGGTGCACAAAAGTGTTCGTAATCAACCTCGGATTGTACTTTTCATCATCTAGGGGCACCGTAGGGACCGAAAAAAGTGGTTTCGCATGATAGTCCACCTCGACCCATGTCGACCCTTGCGCGACCCCGACCTTCAGGATTTTGCTCTACGGAAGGGGGTCGAGTTGTGCGCGACCCCGACCTTCAGGATTTTGCTCTACGGAAGGGGGTCTACTTGTGCGCAACCCCGACCTTCAGGATTTTGCTCTACGGAAGGGGGTGCACAAAAGTGTTCGTAATCAACCTCGGATTGTACTTTTCATCATCTAGGGGCACCGTAGGGACCGAAAAAAGTGGTTTCGCATGATAGTCCACCTCGACCCATGTCGACCCTTGCGCGACCCCGACCTTCAGGATTTTGCTCTACGGAAGGGGGTCTACTTGTGCGCAACCCCGACCTTCAGGATTTTGCTCTACGGAAGGGGGTGCACAAAAGTGTTCGTAATCAACCTCGGATTGTACTTTTCATCATCTAGGGGCACCGTAGGGACCGAAAAAAGTGGTTTCGCATGATAGTCCACCTCGACCCATGTCGACCCTTGCGCGACCCCGACCTTCAGGATTTTGCTCTACGGAAGGGGGTGCACAAAAGTGTTCGTAATCAACCTCGGATTGTACTTTTCATCATCTAGGGGCACCGTAGGGACCGAAAAAAGTGGTTTCGCATGATAGTCCACCTCGACCCATGTCGACCCTTGCGCGACCCCGACCTTCAGGATTTTGCTCTACGGAAGGGGGTCTACTTGTGCGCAACCCCGACCTTCAGGATTTTGCTCTACGGAAGGGGGTGCACAAAAGTGTTCGTAATCAACCTCGGATTGTACTTTTCATCATCTAGGGGCACCGTAGGGACCGAAAAAAGTGGTTTCGCATGATAGTCCACCTCGACCCATGTCGACCCTTGCTCGACCCCGACCTTCAGGATTTTGCTCTACGGAAGGGGGTGCACAAAAGTGTTCGTAATCAACCTCGGATTGTACTTTTCATCATCTAGGGGCACCGTAGGGACCGAAAAAAGTGGTTTCGCATGATAGTCCACCTCGACCCATGTCGACCCTTGCGCGACCCCGACCTTCAGGATTTTGCTCTACGGAAGGGGGTGCACAAAAGTGTTCGTAATCAACCTCGGATTGTACTTTTCATCATCTAGGGGCACCGTAGGGACCGAAAAAAGTGGTTTCGCATGATAGTCCACCTCGACCCATGTCGACCCTTGCGCGACCCCGACCTTCAGGATTTTGCTCTACGGAAGGGGGTGCACAAAAGTGTTCGTAATCAACCTCGGATTGTACTTTTCATCATCTAGGGGCACCGTAGGGACCGAAAAAAGTGGTTTCGCATGATAGTCCACCTCGACCCATGTCGACCCTTGCGCGACCCCGACCTTCAGGATTTTGCTCTACGGAAGGGGGTCGACTTGTGCGCAACCCCGACCTTCAGGATTTTGCTCTACGGAAGGGGGTGCACAAAAGTGTTCGTAATCAACCTCGGATTGTACTTTTCATCATCTAGGGGCACCGTAGGGACCGAAAAAAGTGGTTTCGCATGATAGTCCACCTCGACCCATGTCGACCCTTGCGCGACCCCGACCTTCAGGATTTTGCTCTACGGAAGGGGGTGCACAAAAGTGTTCGTAATCAACCTCGGATTGTACTTTTCATCATCTAGGGGCACCGTAGGGACCGAAAAAAGTGGTTTCGCATGATAGTCCACCTCGACCCATGTCGACCCTTGCGCGACCCCGACCTTCAGGATTTTGCTCTACGGAAGGGGTCTACCCTTGCTCGACCCCGACCTTCAGGATTTTGCTCTACGGAAGGGGGTCTACTTGTGCGCAACCCCGACCTTCAGGATTTTGCTCTACGGAAGGGGGTGCACAAAAGTGTTCGTAATCAACCTCGGATTGTACTTTTCATCATCTAGGGGCACCGTAGGGACCGAAAAAAGTGGTTTCGCATGATAGTCCACCTCGACCCATGTCGACCCTTGCGCGACCCCGACCTTCAGGATTTTGCTCTACGGAAGGGGGTGCACACTTGTGCGACCCCGACCTTCAGGATTTTGCTCTACGGAAGGGGGTGCACAAAAGTGTTCGTAATCAACCTCGGATTGTACTTTTCATCATCTAGGGGCACCGTAGGGACCGAAAAAAGTGGTTTCGCATGATAGTCCACCTCGACCCATGTCGACCCTTGCGCGACCCCGACCTTCAGGATTTTGCTCTACGGAAGGGGGTGCACACTTGTGCGACCCCGACCTTCAGGATTTTGCTCTACGGAAGGGGGTGCACAAAAGTGTTCGTAATCAACCTCGGATTGTACTTTTCATCATCTAGGGGCACCGTAGGGACCGAAAAAAGTGGTTTCGCATGATAGTCCACCTCGACCCATGTCGACCCTTGCGCGACCCTGACCTTCAGGATTTTGCTCTACGGAAGGGGGTCTACTTGTGCGCAACCCCGACCTTCAGGATTTTGCTCTACGGAAGGGGGTGCACAAAAGTGTTCGTAATCAACCTCGGATTGTACTTTTCATCATCTAGGGGCACCGTAGGGACCGAAAAAAGTGGTTTCGCATGATAGTCCACCTCGACCCATGTCGACCCTTGCGCGACCCCGACCTTCAGGATTTTGCTCTACGGAAGGGGGTGCACAAAAGTGTTCGTAATCAACCTCGGATTGTACTTTTCATCATCTAGGGGCACCGTAGGGACCGAAAAAAGTGGTTTCGCATGATAGTCCACCTCGACCCATGTCGACCCTTGCGCGACCCCGACCTTCAGGATTTTGCTCTACGGAAGGGGGTGCACACTTGTGCGACCCCGACCTTCAGGATTTTGCTCTACGGAAGGGGGTGCACAAAAGTGTTCGTAATCAACCTCGGATTGTACTTTTCATCATCTAGGGGCACCGTAGGGACCGAAAAAAGTGGTTTCGCATGATAGTCCACCTCGACCCATGTCGACCCTTGCGCGACCCCGACCTTCAGGATTTTGCTCTACGGAAGGGGGTGCACAAAAGTGTTCGTAATCAACCACGGATTGTACTTTTCATCATCTAGGGGCACCGTAGGGACCGAAAAAAGTGGTTTCGCATGATAGTCCACCTCGACCCATGTCGACCCTTGCGCGACCCCGACCTTCAGGATTTTGCTCTACGGAAGGGGGTGCACACTTGTGCGCAACCCCGACCTTCAGGATTTTGCTCTACGGAAGGGGGTGCACAAAAGTGTTCGTAATCAACCTCGGATTGTACTTTTCATCATCTAGGGGCACCGTAGGGACCGAAAAAAGTGGTTTCGCATGATAGTCCACCTCGACCCATGTCGACCCTTGCGCGACCCCGACCTTCAGGATTTTGCTCTACGGAAGGGGGTGCACAAAAGTGTTCGTAATCAACCTCGGATTGCACTTTTCATCATCTAGGGGCACCGTAGGGACCGAAAAAAGTGGTTTCGCATGATAGTCCACCTCGACCCATGTCGACCCTTGCGCGACCCCGACCTTCAGGATTTTGCTCTACGGAAGGGGGTGCACAAAAGTGTTCGTAATCAACCTCGGATTGTACTTTTCATCATCTAGGGGCACCGTAGGGACCGAAAAAAGTGGTTTCGCATGATAGTCCACCTCGACCCATGTCGACCCTTGCGCGACCCCGACCTTCAGGATTTTGCTCTACGGAAGGGGGTGCACAAAAGTGTTCGTAATCAACCTCGGATTGTACTTTTCATCATCTAGGGGCACCGTAGGGACCGAAAAAAGTGGTTTCGCATGATAGTCCACCTCGACCCATGTCGACCCTTGCGCGACCCCGACCTTCAGGATTTTGCTCTACGGAAGGGGGTCTACTTGTGCGCAACCCCGACCTTCAGGATTTTGCTCTACGGAAGGGGGTGCACAAAAGTGTTCGTAATCAACCTCGGATTGTACTTTTCATCATCTAGGGGCACCGTAGGGACCGAAAAAAGTGGTTTCGCATGATAGTCCACCTCGACCCATGTCGACCCTTGCGCGACCCCGACCTTCAGGATTTTGCTCTACGGAAGGGGGTCTACTTGTGCGCAACCCCGACCTTCAGGATTTTGCTCTACGGAAGGGGTCTACCCTTGCGCGACCCCGACCTTCAGGATTTTGCTCTACGGAAGGGGGTGCACAAAAGTGTTCGTAATCAACCTCGGATTGTACTTTTCATCATCTAGGGGCACCGTAGGGACCGAAAAAAGTGGTTTCGCATGATAGTCCACCTCGACCCATGTCGACCCTTGCGCGACCCCGACCTTCAGGATTTTGCTCTACGGAAGGGGGTGCACACTTGTGCGACCCCGACCTTCAGGATTTTGCTCTACGGAAGGGGGTGCACAAAAGTGTTCGTAATCAACCTCGGATTGTACTTTTCATCATCTAGGGGCACCGTAGGGACCGAAAAAAGTGGTTTCGCATGATAGTCCACCTCGACCCATGTCGACCCTTGCGCGACCCCGACCTTCAGGATTTTGCTCTACGGAAGGGGGTGCACAAAAGTGTTCGTAATCAACCTCGGATTGTACTTTTCATCATCTAGGGGCACCGTAGGGACCGAAAAAAGTGGTTTCGCATGATAGTCCACCTCGACCCATGTCGACCCTTGCGCGACCCCGACCTTCAGGATTTTGCTCTACGGAAGGGGGTCGACTTGTGCGCAACCCCGACCTTCAGGATTTTGCTCTACGGAAGGGGGTGCACAAAAGTGTTCGTAATCAACCTCGGATTGTACTTTTCATCATCTAGGGGCACCGTAGGGACCGAAAAAAGTGGTTTCGCATGATAGTCCACCTCGACCCATGTCGACCCTTGCGCGACCCCGACCTTCAGGATTTTGCTCTACGGAAGGGGGTGCACACTTGTGCGACCCCGACCTTCAGGATTTTGCTCTACGGAAGGGGGTGCACAAAAGTGTTCGTAATCAACCTCGGATTGTACTTTTCATCATCTAGGGGCACCGTAGGGACCGAAAAAAGTGGTTTCGCATGATAGTCCACCTCGACCCATGTCGACCCTTGCGCGACCCCGACCTTCAGGATTTTGCTCTACGGAAGGGGGTCTACTTGTGCGCAACCCCGACCTTCAGGATTTTGCTCTACGGAAGGGGGTGCACAAAAGTGTTCGTAGTCAACCTCGGATTGTACTTTTCATCATCTAGGGGCACCGTAGGGACCGAAAAAAGTGGTTTCGCATGATAGTCCACCTCGACCCATGTCGACCCTTGCGCGACCCCGACCTTCAGGATTTTGCTCTACGGAAGGGGGTCTACTTGTGCGCAACCCCGACCTTCAGGATTTTGCTCTACGGAAGGGGGTGCACAAAAGTGTTCGTAATGAACCTCGGATTGTACTTTTCATCATCTAGGGGCACCGTAGGGACCGAAAAAAGTGGTTTCGCATGATAGTCCACCTCGACCCATGTCGACCCTTGCGCGACCCCGACCTTCAGGATTTTGCTCTACGGAAGGGGGTCTACTTGTGCGCAACCCCGACCTTCAGGATTTTGCTCTACGGAAGGGGGTGCACAAAAGTGTTCGTAATCAACCTCGGATTGTACTTTTCATCATCTAGGGCCACCGTAGGGACCGAAAAAAGTGGTTTCGCATGATAGTCCACCTCGACCCATGTCGACCCTTGCGCGACCCCGACCTTCAGGATTTTGCTCTACGGAAGGGGGTCGACTTGTGCGCAACCCCGACCTTCAGGATTTTGCTCTACGGAAGAAGGGTGCACAAAAGTGTTCGTAATCAACCTCGGATTGTACTTTTCATCATCTAGGGGCACCGTAGGGACCGAAAAAAGTGGTTTCGCATGATAGTCCACCTCGACCCATGTCGACCCTTGCGCGACCCCGACCTTCAGGATTTTGCTCTACGGAAGGGGGTCTACTTGTGCGCAACCCCGACCTTCAGGATTTTGCTCTACGGAAGGGGGTCTACTTGTGCGCAACCCCGACCTTCAGGATTTTGCTCTACGGAAGGGGGTGCACACTTGTGCGACCCCGACCTTCAGGATTTTGCTCTACGGAAGGGGGTGCACACTTGTGCGACCCCGACCTTCAGGATTTTGCTCTACGGAAGGGGGTGCACAAAAGTGTTCGTAATCAACCTCGGATTGTACTTTTCATCATCTAGGGGCACCGTAGGGACCGAAAAAAGTGGTTTCGCATGATAGTCCACCTCGACCCATGTCGACCTTTGCGCGACCCCGACCTTCAGGATTTTGCTCTACGGAAGGGGGTGCACAAAAGTGTTCGTAATCAACCTCGGATTGTACTTTTCATCATCTAGGGGCACCGTAGGGACCGAAAAAAGTGGTTTCGCATGATAGTCCACCTCGACCCATGTCGACCCTTGCGCCACCCCGACCTTCAGGATTTTGCTCTACGGAAGGGGGTGCACAAAAGTGTTCGTAATCAACCTCGGATTGTACTTTTCATCATCTAGGGGCACCGTAGGGACCGAAAAAAGTGGTTTCGCATGATAGTCCACCTCGACCCATGTCGACCCTTGCGCGACCCCGACCTTCAGGATTTTGCTCTACGGAAGGGGTCTACCCTTGCGCGACCCCGACCTTCAGGATTTTGCTCTACGGAAGGGGGTGCACAAAAGTGTTCGTAATCAACCTCGGATTGTACTTTTCATCATCTAGGGGCACCGTAGGGACCGAAAAAAGTGGTTTCGCATGATAGTCCACCTCGACCCATGTCGACCCTTGCGCGACCCCGACCTTCAGGATTTTGCTCTACGGAAGGGGGTCTACTTGTGCGCAACCCCGACCTTCAGGATTTTGCTCTACGGAAGGGGGTGCACAAAAGTGTTCGTAATCAACCTCGGATTGTACTTTTCATCATCTAGGGGCACCGTAGGGACCGAAAAAAGTGGTTTCGCATGATAGTCCACCTCGACCCATGTCGACCCTTGCGCGACCCCGACCTTCAGGATTTTGCTCTACGGAAGGGGGTCGACTTGTGCGCAACCCCGACCTTCAGGATTTTGCTCTACGGAAGGGGGTGCACAAAAGTGTTCGTAATCAACCTCGGATTGTACTTTTCATCATCTAGGGGCACCGTAGGGACCGAAAAAAGTGGTTTCGCATGATAGTCCACCTCGACCCATGTCGACCCTTGCGCGACCCCGACCTTCAGGATTTTGCTCTACGGAAGGGGGTCTACTTGTGCGCAACCCCGACCTTCAGGATTTTGCTCTACGGAAGGGGGTGCACAAAAGTGTTCGTAATCAACCTCGGATTGTACTTTTCATCATCTAGGGGCACCGTAGGGACCGAAAAAAGTGGTTTCGCATGATAGTCCACCTCGACCCATGTCGACCCTTGCGCGACCCCGACCTTCAGGATTTTGCTCTACGGAAAGGGGTGCACAAAAGTGTTCGTAATCAACCTCGGATTGTACTTTTCATCATCTAGGGGCACCGTAGGGACCGAAAAAAGTGGTTTCGCATGATAGTCCACCTCGACCCATGTCGACCCTTGCGCGACCCCGACCTTCAGGATTTTGCTCTACGGAAGGGGGTGCACAAAAGTGTTCGTAATCAACCTCGGATTGTACTTTTCATCATCTAGGGGCACCGTAGGGACCGAAAAAAGTGGTTTCGCATGATAGTCCACCTCGACCCATGTCGACCCTTGCGCGACCCCGACCTTCAGGATTTTGCTCTACGGAAGGGGGTCTACTTGTGCGCAACCCCGACCTTCAGGATTTTGCTCTACGGAAGGGGGTGCACAAAAGTGTTCGTAATCAACCTCGGATTGTACTTTTCATCATCTAGGGGCACCGTAGGGACCGAAAAAAGTGGTTTCGCATGATAGTCCACCTCGACCCATGTCGACCCTTGCGCGACCCCGACCTTCAGGATTTTGCTCTACGGAAGGGGGTCGACTTGTGCGCAACCCCGACCTTCAGGATTTTGCTCTACGGAAGGGGGTGCACAAAAGTGTTCGTAATCAACCTCGGATTGTACTTTTCATCATCTAAGGGCACCGTAGGGACCGAAAAAAGTGGTTTCGCATGATAGTCCACCTCGACCCATGTCGACCCTTGCGCGACCCCGACCTTCAGGATTTTGCTCTACGGAAGGGGGTCTACTTGTGCGCAACCCCGACCTTCAGGATTTTGCTCTACGGAAGGGGGTGCACAAAAGTGTTCGTAATCAACCTCGGATTGTACTTTTCATCATCTAGGGGCACCGTAGGGACCGAAAAAAGTGGTTTCGCATGATAGTCCACCTCGACCCATGTCGACCCTTGCGCGACCCCGACCTTCAGGATTTTGCTCTACGGAAGGGGGTCGACTTGTGCGCAACCCCGACCTTCAGGATTTTGCTCTACGGAAGGGGGTGCACAAAAGTGTTCGTAATCAACCTCGGATTGTACTTTTCATCATCTAGGGGCACCGTAGGGACCGAAAAAAGTGGTTTCGCATGATAGTCCACCTCGACCCATGTCGACCCTTGCGCGACCCCGACCTTCAGGATTTTGCTCTACGGAAGGGGGTGCACAAAAGTGTTCGTAATCAACCTCGGATTGTACTTTTCATCATCTAGGGGCACCGTAGGGACCGAAAAAAGTGGTTTCGCATGATAGTCCACCTCGACCCATGTCGACCCTTGCGCGACCCCGACCTTCAGGATTTTGCTCTACGGAAGGGGGTCGAGTTGTGCGCGACCCCGACCTTCAGGATTTTGCTCTACGGAAGGGGGTCTACTTGTGCGCAACCCCGACCTTCAGGATTTTGCTCTACGGAAGGGGGTGCACAAAAGTGTTCGTAATCAACCTCGGATTGTACTTTTCATCATCTAGGGGCACCGTAGGGACCGAAAAAAGTGGTTTCGCATGATAGTCCACCTCGACCCATGTCGACCCTTGCGCGACCCCGACCTTCAGGATTTTGCTCTACGGAAGGGGGTCTACTTGTGCGCAACCCCGACCTTCAGGATTTTGCTCTACGGAAGGGGGTGCACAAAAGTGTTCGTAATCAACCTCGGATTGTACTTTTCATCATCTAGGGGCACCGTAGGGACCGAAAAAAGTGGTTTCGCATGATAGTCCACCTCGACCCATGTCGACCCTTGCGCGACCCCGACCTTCAGGATTTTGCTCTACGGAAGGGGGTCTACTTGTGCGCAACCCCGACCTTCAGGATTTTGCTCTACGGAAGGGGGTGCACAAAAGTGTTCGTAATCAACCTCGGATTGTACTTTTCATCATCTAGGGGCACCGTAGGGACCGAAAAAAGTGGTTTCGCATGATAGTCCACCTCGACCCATGTCGACCCTTGCGCGACCCCGACCTTCAGGATTTTGCTCTACGGAAGGGGGTGCACACTTGCGCGACCCCGACCTTCAGGATTTTGCTCTACGGAAGGGGGTGCACACTTGCGCGACCCCGACCTTCAGGATTTTGCTCTACGGAAGGGGGTGCACAAAAGTGTTCGTAATCAACCTCGGATTGTACTTTTCATCATCTAGGGGCACCGTAGGGACCGAAAAAAGTGGTTTCGCATGATAGTCCACCTCGACCCATGTCGACCCTTGCGCGACCCCGACCTTCAGGATTTTGCTCTACGGAAGGGGGTCTACTTGTGCGCAACCCCGACCTTCAGGATTTTGCTCTACGGAAGGGGGTGCACAAAAGTGTTCGTAATCAACCTCGGATTGTACTTTTCATCATCTAGGGGCACCGTAGGGACCGAAAAAAGTGGTTTCGCATGATAGTCCACCTCGACCCATGTCGACCCTTGCGCGACCCCGACCTTCAGGATTTTGCTCTACGGAAGGGGGTCGACTTGTGCGCAACCCCGACCTTCAGGATTTTGCTCTACGGAAGGGGGTGCACAAAAGTGTTCGTAATCAACCTCGGATTGTACTTTTCATCATCTAGGGGCACCGTAGGGACCGAAAAAAGTGGTTTCGCATGATAGTCCACCTCGACCCATGTCGACCCTTGCGCGACCCCGACCTTCAGGATTTTGCTCTACGGAAGGGGGTCGACTTGTGCGCAACCCCGACCTTCAGGATTTTGCTCTACGGAAGGGGGTGCACAAAAGTGTTCGTAATCAACCTCGGATTGTACTTTTCATCATCTAGGGGCACCGTAGGGACCGAAAAAAGTGGTTTCGCATGATAGTCCACCTCGACCCATGTCGACCCTTGCGCGACCCCGACCTTCAGGATTTTGCTCTACGGAAGGGGGTGCACAAAAGTGTTCGTAATCAACCTCGGATTGTACTTTTCATCATCTAGGGGCACCGTAGGGACCGAAAAAAGTGGTTTCGCATGATAGTCCACCTCGACCCATGTCGACCCTTGCGCGACCCCGACCTTCAGGATTTTGCTCTACGGAAGGGGGTCGAGTTGTGCGCGACCCCGACCTTCAGGATTTTGCTCTACGGAAGGGGGTCTACTTGTGCGCAACCCCGACCTTCAGGATTTTGCTCTACGGAAGGGGGTGCACAAAAGTGTTCGTAATCAACCTCGGATTGTACTTTTCATCATCTAGGGGCACCGTAGGGACCGAAAAAAGTGGTTTCGCATGATAGTCCACCTCGACCCATGTCGACCCTTGCGCGACCCCGACCTTCAGGATTTTGCTCTACGGAAGGGGGTCTACTTGTGCGCAACCCCGACCTTCAGGATTTTGCTCTACGGAAGGGGGTGCACAAAAGTGTTCGTAATCAACCTCGGATTGTACTTTTCATCATCTAGGGGCACCGTAGGGACCGAAAAAAGTGGTTTCGCATGATAGTCCACCTCGACCCATGTCGACCCTTGCGCGACCCCGACCTTCAGGATTTTGCTCTACGGAAGGGGGTCTACTTGTGCGCAACCCCGACCTTCAGGATTTTGCTCTACGGAAGGGGGTGCACAAAAGTGTTCGTAATCAACCTCGGATTGTACTTTTCATCATCTAGGGGCACCGTAGGGACCGAAAAAAGTGGTTTCGCATGATAGTCCACCTCGACCCATGTCGACCCTTGCGCGACCCCGACCTTCAGGATTTTGCTCTACGGAAGGGGGTGCACAAAAGTGTTCGTAATCAACCTCGGATTGTACTTTTCATCATCTAGGGGCACCGTAGGGACCGAAAAAAGTGGTTTCGCATGATAGTCCACCTCGACCCATGTCGACCCTTGCGCGACCCCGACCTTCAGGATTTTGCTCTACGGAAGGGGGTCGAGTTGTGCGCGACCCCGACCTTCAGGATTTTGCTCTACGGAAGGGGGTCTACTTGTGCGCAACCCCGACCTTCAGGATTTTGCTCTACGGAAGGGGGTGCACAAAAGTGTTCGTAATCAACCTCGGATTGTACTTTTCATCATCTAGGGGCACCGTAGGGACCGAAAAAAGTGGTTTCGCATGATAGTCCACCTCGACCCATGTCGACCCTTGCGCGACCCCGACCTTCAGGATTTTGCTCTACGGAAGGGGGTCTACTTGTGCGCAACCCCGACCTTCAGGATTTTGCTCTACGGAAGGGGGTGCACAAAAGTGTTCGTAATCAACCTCGGATTGTACTTTTCATCATCTAGGGGCACCGTAGGGACCGAAAAAAGTGGTTTCGCATGATAGTCCACCTCGACCCATGTCGACCCTTGCGCGACCCCGACCTTCAGGATTTTGCTCTACGGAAGGGGGTCTACTTGTGCGCAACCCCGACCTTCAGGATTTTGCTCTACGGAAGGGGGTGCACAAAAGTGTTCGTAATCAACCTCGGATTGTACTTTTCATCATCTAGGGGCACCGTAGGGACCGAAAAAAGTGGTTTCGCATGATAGTCCACCTCGACCCATGTCGACCCTTGCTCGACCCCGACCTTCAGGATTTTGCTCTACGGAAGGGGGTGCACAAAAGTGTTCGTAATCAACCTCGGATTGTACTTTTCATCATCTAGGGGCACCGTAGGGACCGAAAAAAGTGGTTTCGCATGATAGTCCACCTCGACCCATGTCGACCCTTGCGCGACCCCGACCTTCAGGATTTTGCTCTACGGAAGGGGGTGCACAAAAGTGTTCGTAATCAACCTCGGATTGTACTTTTCATCATCTAGGGGCACCGTAGGGACCGAAAAAAGTGGTTTCGCATGATAGTCCACCTCGACCCATGTCGACCCTTGCGCGACCCCGACCTTCAGGATTTTGCTCTACGGAAGGGGGTGCACACTTGTGCGACCCCGACCTTCAGGATTTTGCTCTACGGAAGGGGGTGCACAAAAGTGTTCGTAATCAACCTCGGATTGTACTTTTCATCATCTAGGGGCACCGTAGGGACCGAAAAAAGTGGTTTCGCATGATAGTCCACCTCGACCCATGTCGACCCTTGCGCGACCCCGACCTTCAGGATTTTGCTCTACGGAAGGGGGTGCACAAAAGTGTTCGTAATCAACCTCGGATTGTACTTTTCATCATCTAAGGGCACCGTAGGGACCGAAAAAAGTGGTTTCGCATGATAGTCCACCTCGACCCATGTCGACCCTTGCGCGACCCCGACCTTCAGGATTTTGCTCTACGGAAGGGGGTCTACTTGTGCGCAACCCCGACCTTCAGGATTTTGCTCTACGGAAGGGGGTGCACAAAAGTGTTCGTAATCAACCTCGGATTGTACTTTTCATCATCTAGGGGCACCGTAGGGACCGAAAAAAGTGGTTTCGCATGATAGTCCACCTCGACCCATGTCGACCCTTGCGCGACCCCGACCTTCAGGATTTTGCTCTACGGAAGGGGGTCGACTTGTGCGCAACCCCGACCTTCAGGATTTTGCTCTACGGAAGGGGGTGCACAAAAGTGTTCGTAATCAACCTCGGATTGTACTTTTCATCATCTAGGGGCACCGTAGGGACCGAAAAAAGTGGTTTCGCATGATAGTCCACCTCGACCCATGTCGACCCTTGCGCGACCCCGACCTTCAGGATTTTGCTCTACGGAAGGGGGTGCACACTTGTGCGACCCCGACCTTCAGGATTTTGCTCTACGGAAGGGGGTGCACAAAAGTGTTCGTAATCAACCTCGGATTGTACTTTTCATCATCTAGGGGCACCGTAGGGACCGAAAAAAGTGGTTTCGCATGATAGTCCACCTCGACCCATGTCGACCCTTGCGCGACCCCGACCTTCAGGATTTTGCTCTACGGAAGGGGGTCGACTTGTGCGCAACCCCGACCTTCAGGATTTTGCTCTACGGAAGGGGGTGCACAAAAGTGTTCGTAATCAACCTCGGATTGTACTTTTCATCATCTAGGGGCACCGTAGGGACCGAAAAAAGTGGTTTCGCATGATAGTCCACCTCGACCCATGTCGACCCTTGCGCGACCCCGACCTTCAGGCTTTTGCTCTACGGAAGGGGGTGCACAAAAGTGTTCGTAATCAACCTCGGATTGTACTTTTCATCATCTAGGGGCACCGTAGGGACCGAAAAAAGTGGTTTCGCATGATAGTCCACCTCGACCCATGTCGACCCTTGCGCGACCCCGACCTACAGGATTTTGCTCTACGGAAGGGGGTGCACAAAAGTGTTCGTAATCAACCTCGGATTGTACTTTTCATCATCTAGGGGCACCGTAGGGACCGAAAAAAGTGGTTTCGCATGATAGTCCACCTCGACCCATGTCGACCCTTGCGCGACCCCGACCTTCAGGATTTTGCTCTACGGAAGGGGGTGCACACTTGTGCGACCCCGACCTTCAGGATTTTGCTCTACGGAAGGGGGTGCACAAAAGTGTTCGTAATCAACCTCGGATTGTACTTTTCATCATCTAGGGGCACCGTAGGGACCGAAAAAAGTGGTTTCGCATGATAGTCCACCTCGACCCATGTCGACCCTTGCGCGACCCCGACCTTCAGGATTTTGCTCTACGGAAGGGGGTCGACTTGTGCGCAACCCCGACCTTCAGGATTTTGCTCTACGGAAGGGGGTGCACAAAAGTGTTCGTAATCAACCTCGGATTGTACTTTTCATCATCTAGGGGCACCGTAGGGACCGAAAAAAGTGGTTTCGCATGATAGTCCACCTCGACCCATGTCGACCCTTGCGCGACCCCGACCTTCAGGATTTTGCTCTACGGAAGGGGGTGCACAAAAGTGTTCGTAATCAACCTCGGATTGTACTTTTCATCATCTAGGGGCACCGTAGGGACCGAAAAAAGTGGTTTCGCATGATAGTCCACCTCGACCCATGTCGACCCTTGCGCGACCCCGACCTACAGGATTTTGCTCTACGGAAGGGGGTGCACAAAAGTGTTCGTAATCAACCTCGGATTGTACTTTTCATCATCTAGGGGCACCGTAGGGACCGAAAAAAGTGGTTTCGCATGATAGTCCACCTCGACCCATGTCGACCCTTGCGCGACCCCGACCTTCAGGATTTTGCTCTACGGAAGGGGGTGCACAAAAGTGTTCGTAATCAACCTCGGATTGTACTTTTCATCATCTAGGGGCACCGTAGGGACCGAAAAAAGTGGTTTCGCATGATAGTCCACCTCGACCCATGTCGACCCTTGCGCGACCCCGACCTTCAGGATTTTGCTCTACGGAAGGGGGTGCACAAAAGTGTTCGTAATCAACCTCGGATTGTACTTTTCATCATCTAGGGGCACCGTAGGGACCGAAAAAAGTGGTTTCGCATGATAGTCCACCTCGACCCATGTCGACCCTTGCGCGACCCCGACCTTCAGGATTTTGCTCTACGGAAGGGGGTCTACTTGTGCGCAACCCCGACCTTCAGGATTTTGCTCTACGGAAGGGGGTGCACAAAAGTGTTCGTAATCAACCTCGGATTGTACTTTTCATCATCTAGGGGCACCGTAGGGACCGAAAAAAGTGGTTTCGCATGATAGTCCACCTCGACCCATGTCGACCCTTGCGCGACCCCGACCTTCAGGATTTTGCTCTACGGAAGGGGGTCTACTTGTGCGCAACCCCGACCTTCAGGATTTTGCTCTACGGAAGGGGGTGCACAAAAGTGTTCGTAATCAACCTCGGATTGTACTTTTCATCATCTAGGGGCACCGTAGGGACCGAAAAAAGTGGTTTCGCATGATAGTCCACCTCGACCCATGTCGACCCTTGCGCGACCCCGACCTTCAGGATTTTGCTCTACGGAAGGGGGTGCACACTTGTGCGCAACCCCGACCTTCAGGATTTTGCTCTACGGAAGGGGGTGCACAAAAGTGTTCGTAATCAACCTCGGATTGTACTTTTCATCATCTAGGGGCACCGTAGGGACCGAAAAAAGTGGTTTCGCATGATAGTCCACCTCGACCCATGTCGACCCTTGCGCGACCCCGACCTTCAGGATTTTGCTCTACGGAAGGGGGTGCACAAAAGTGTTCGTAATCAACCTCGGATTGTACTTTTCATCATCTAGGGGCACCGTAGGGACCGAAAAAAGTGGTTTCGCATGATAGTCCACCTCGACCCATGTCGACCCTTGCGCGACCCCGACCTTCAGGATTTTGCTCTACGGAAGGGGGTGCACACTTGTGCGCAACCCCGACCTTCAGGATTTTGCTCTACGGAAGGGGGTGCACAAAAGTGTTCGTAATCAACCTCGGATTGTACTTTTCATCATCTAGGGGCACCGTAGGGACCGAAAAAAGTGGTTTCGCATGATAGTCCACCTCGACCCATGTCGACCCTTGCGCGACCCCGACCTTCAGGATTTTGCTCTACGGAAGGGGGTGCACACTTGTGCGACCCCGACCTTCAGGATTTTGCTCTACGGAAGGGGGTGCACAAAATTGTTCGTAATCAACCTCGGATTGTACTTTTCATCAGCTAGGGGCAACGTAGGGACCGAAAAAAGTGGTTTCGCGTGATAGTCCACCTCGACCCATGTCGACCCTTGCGCGACCCCGACCTTCAGGATTTTGCTCTACGGAAGGGGGTCTACTTGTGCGCAACCCCAACCTTCAGGATTTTGCTCTACGGAAGGGGGTGCACAAAAGTGTTCGTAATCAACCTCGGATTGTACTTTTCATCATCTAGGGGCACCGTAGGGACCGAAAAAAGTGGTTTCGCATGATAGTCCACCTCGACCCATGTCGACCCTTGCGCGACCCCGACCTTCAGGATTTTGCTCTACGGAAGGGGGTGCACACTTGTGCGCAACCCCGACCTTCAGGATTTTGCTCTACGGAAGGGGGTGCACAAAAGTGTTCGTAATCAACCTCGGATTGTACTTTTCATCATCTAGGGGCACCGTAGGGACCGAAAAAAGTGGTTTCGCATGATAGTCCACCTCGACCCATGTCGACCCTTGCGCGACCCCGACCTTCAGGATTTTGCTCTACGGAAGGGGGTGCACACTTGTGCGCAACCCCGACCTTCAGGATTTTGCTCTACGGAAGGGGGTGCACAAAAGTGTTCGTAATCAACCTCGGATTGTACTTTTCATCATCTAGGGGCACCGTAGGGACCGAAAAAAGTGGTTTCGCATGATAGTCCACCTCGACCCATGTCGACCCTTGCGCGACCCCGACCTTCAGGATTTTGCTCTACGGAAGGGGGTGCACAAAAGTGTTCGTAATCAACCTCGGATTGTACTTTTCATCATCTAGGGGCACCGTAGGGACCGAAAAAAGTGGTTTCGCATGATAGTCCACCTCGACCCATGTCGACCCTTGCGCGACCCCGACCTTCAGGATTTTGCTCTACGGAAGGGGGTGCACACTTGTGCGCAACCCCGACCTTCAGGATTTTGCTCTACGGAAGGGGGTGCACAAAAGTGTTCGTAATCAACCTCGGATTGTACTTTTCATCATCTAGGGGCACCGTAGGGACCGAAAAAAGTGGTTTCGCATGATAGTCCACCTCGACCCATGTCGACCCTTGCGCGACCCCGACCTTCAGGATTTTGCTCTACGGAAGGGGGTGCACACTTGTGCGACCCCGACCTTCAGGATTTTGCTCTACGGAAGGGGGTGCACAAAAGTGTTCGTAATCAACCTCGGATTGTACTTTTCATCATCTAGGGGCACCGTAGGGACCGAAAAAAGTGGTTTCGCATGATAGTCCACCTCGACCCATGTCGACCCTTGCGCGACCCCGACCTTCAGGATTTTGCTCTACGGAAGGGGGTGCACAAAAGTGTTCGTAATCAACCTCGGATTGTACTTTTCATCATCTAGGGGCACCGTAGGGACCGAAAAAAGTGGTTTCGCATGATAGTCCACCTCGACCCATGTCGACCCTTGCGCGACCCCGACCTTCAGGATTTTGCTCTACGGAAGGGGGTGCACACTTGTGCGACCCCGACCTTCAGGATTTTGCTCTACGGAAGGGGGTGCACAAAAGTGTTCGTAATCAACCTCGGATTGTACTTTTCATCATCTAGGGGCACCGTAGGGACCGAAAAAAGTGGTTTCGCATGATAGTCCACCTCGACCCATGTCGACCCTTGCGCGACCCCGACCTTCAGGATTTTGCTCTACGGAAGGGGGTGCACAAAAGTGTTCGTAATCAACCTCGGATTGTACTTTTCATCATCTAGGGGCACCGTAGGGACCGAAAAAAGTGGTTTCGCATGATAGTCCACCTCGACCCATGTCGACCCTTGCGCGACCCCGACCTTCAGGATTTTGCTCTACGGAAGGGGGTGCACACTTGTGCGACCCCGACCTTCAGGATTTTGCTCTACGGAAGGGGGTGCACAAAAGTGTTCGTAATCAACCTCGGATTGTACTTTTCATCATGTAGGGGCACCGTAGGGACCGAAAAAAGTGGTTTCGCATGATAGTCCACCTCGACCCATGTCGACCCTTGCGCGACCCCGACCTTCAGGATTTTGCTCTACGGAAGGGGGTCTACTTGTGCGCAACCCCGACCTTCAGGATTTTGCTCTACGGAAGGGGGTGCACAAAAGTGTTCGTAATCAACCTCGGATTGTACTTTTCATCATCTAGGGGCACCGTAGGGACCGAAAAAAGTGGTTTCGCATGATAGTCCACCTCGACCCATGTCGACCCTTGCGCGACCCCGACCTTCAGGATTTTGCTCTACGGAAGGGGGTGCACACTTGTGCGCAACCCCGACCTTCAGGATTTTGCTCTACGGAAGGGGGTGCACAAAAGTGTTCGTAATCAACCTCGGATTGTACTTTTCATCATCTAGGGGCACCGTAGGGACCGAAAAAAGTGGTTTCGCATGATAGTCCACCTCGACCCATGTCGACCCTTGCGCGACCCCGACCTTCAGGATTTTGCTCTACGGAAGGGGGTGCACACTTGTGCGCAACCCCGACCTTCAGGATTTTGCTCTACGGAAGGGGGTGCACAAAAGTGTTCGTAATCAACCTCGGATTGTACTTTTCATCATCTAGGGGCACCGTAGGGACCGAAAAAAGTGGTTTCGCATGATAGTCCACCTCGACCCATGTCGACCCTTGCGCGACCCCGACCTTCAGGATTTTGCTCTACGGAAGGGGGTGCACACTTGTGCGACCCCGACCTTCAGGATTTTGCTCTACGGAAGGGGGTGCACAAAAGTGTTCGTAATCAACCTCGGATTGTACTTTTCATCATCTAGGGGCACCGTAGGGACCGAAAAAAGTGGTTTCGCATGATAGTCCACCTCGACCCATGTCGACCCTTGCGCGACCCCGACCTTCAGGATTTTGCTCTACGGAAGGGGGTGCACAAAAGTGTTCGTAATCAACCTCGGATTGTACTTTTCATCATCTAGGGGCACCGTAGGGACCGAAAAAAGTGGTTTCGCATGATAGTCCACCTCGACCCATGTCGACCCTTGCGCGACCCCGACCTTCAGGATTTTGCTCTACGGAAGGGGGTGCACACTTGTGCGACCCCGACCTTCAGGATTTTGCTCTACGGAAGGGGGTGCACAAAAGTGTTCGTAATCAACCTCGGATTGTACTTTTCATCATCTAGGGGCACCGTAGGGACCGAAAAAAGTGGTTTCGCATGATAGTCCACCTCGACCCATGTCGACCCTTGCGCGACCCCGACCTTCAGGATTTTGCTCTACGGAAGGGGGTGCACAAAAGTGTTCGTAATCAACCTCGGATTGTACTTTTCATCATCTAGGGGCACCGTAGGGACCGAAAAAAGTGGTTTCGCATGATAGTCCACCTCGACCCATGTCGACCCTTGCGCGACCCCGACCTTCAGGATTTTGCTCTACGGAAGGGGTCCTCTCTGTACAAGGTTTAGGGGTACATTTTCACCCAAAAACCACTATCGCTCATCCGAAACAACTCCTCGACATGTGTCTTCTCTGTGAATTTGGCCCCGATCTGACGAGTAGTTTTCGAGATATGCCCCTCTGAAGGTACATACTGGGACTTAGCCGATTTTCACCCATTGCGGTTTCTATGGGGTGTTGGGAATCGCTCTACCGACCAGCCGGTTGGAGATATCGATTCCCGGTCTTCGGCGCGTTTGCTCAACTCCGTAATGCCTACTTTTCGTCCATACACACAACACCTCGCAGAGTTCTCCTTCTGCCAGATGTAGCGCGTGCCCCTTTGTTCGTGCACCATTTTGGCCTGTTTTTCGTACATCGCTTCGAAACCATGCGTCCGACGGTTTTGCGTCCCAAGTAGTGATGTTAGAACACCACCGTGGCTAACTTTCGTCCATATACGCCAACTCCGTACAATGTCTCCATCACCCTGTTTTTGGGTGAAAACCCATTTCTGGGACTTAGCCGATTTTCACCCATTGCGGTGTCTATGGGGTGTTGGGAATCGCTCTACCGACCAGCCGGTTGGAGATATCGAGTTGCGGTCTTCGGCGCGTTTGCTCAACTCTGTAATGCCTACTTTTCGTCCATACACACAACACCTCGCAGAGTTCTCCTTCTGCCAGATATAGCGCGTGCCCCTTTGTTCGTGCACCATTTTGGCCCGTTTTTCGTACATCGCTTCGAAACCATGCGTCCGACGGTTTTGCGTCCCAAGTAGTGATGTTAGAACACCACCGTGGCTAACTTTCGTCCATATACGCCAACTCCGTACAATGTCTCCATCACCCTGTTTTTGGGTGAAAACCCATTTCTGGGACTTAGCCGATTTTCACCCATTGCGGTGTCTATGGGGTGTTGGGAATCGCTCTACCGACCAGCCGGTTGGAGATATCGAGTTGCGGTCTTCGGCGCGTTTGCTCAACTCCGTAATGCCTACTTTTCGTCCATACACACAACACCTCGCAGAGTTCTCCTTCTGCCAGATATAGCGCGTGCCCCTTTGTTCGTGCACCATTTTGGCCCGTTTTTCGCACATCGCTTCGAAACCATGCGTCCGACGGTTTTGCGTCCCAAGTAGTGATGTTAGAACACCACCGTGGCTAACTTTCGTCCATATACGCCAACTCCGTGCAATGTCTCCATCACCCTGTTTTTGGGTGAAAACCCATTTCTGGGACTTGGCCGATTTTCACCCATTGCGGTGTCTATGGGGTGTTGGGAATCGCTCTACCGACCAGCCGGTTGGAGATATCGTTTTGCGGTCTTCGGCGCGTTTGCTCTACTCCGTAATGCCTACTTTTCGTCCATACACACAACACCTCGCAGAGTTCTCCTTCTGCCAGATATAGCGCGTGCCCCTTTGTTCGTGCACCATTTTGGCCCGTTTTTCGCACATTGCCTCGAAACCATGCGTCCGACGCTTTTGCGTCCCAAGCACCGATGTTAGAACACCACCGTGGCTAACTTTCGTCCATATACGCCAACTCCGTGCAATGTCTCCATCACCCTGTTTTTGGGTGAAAACCCATTTCTGGGACTTAGCCGATTTTCACCCATTGCGGTGTCTATGGGGTGTTGGGAATCGCTCTACCGACCAGCCGGTTGGAGATATCGAGTTGCGGTCTTCGGCGCGTTTGCTCAACTCCGTAATGCCTACTTTTCGTCCATACACACAACACCTCGCAGAGTTCTCCTTCTGCCAGATATAGCGCGTGCCCCTTTTTTCGTGCACCGTTTTGGCCCGTTTTTCGCACATTGCTTCGAAACCATGCGTCCGACGGTTTTGCGTCCCAAGTACCGATGTTAGAACACCACCGTGGCTAACTTTCGTCCATATACGCCAACTCCGTGCAATGTCTCCATCACCCTGTTTTTGGGTGAAAACCCATTTCTGGGACTTAGCCGATTTTCACCCATTGCGGTGTCTATGGGGTGTTGGGAATCGCTCTACCGACCAGCCGGTTGGAGATATCGATTCCCGGTCTTCGGCGCGTTTGCTCAACTCTGTAATGCCTACTTTTCGTCCATACACACAACACCTCGCAGAGTTCTCCTTCTGCCAGATATAGCGCGTGCCCCTTTGTTCGTGCACCATTTTGGCCCGTTTTTCGCACATCGCTTCGAAACCATGCGTGCGACGGTTTTGCGTCTCAAGTACCGATGTTAGAACACCACCGTGGCTAACTTTCGTCCATATACGCCAACTCCGTGCAATGTCTCCATCACCCTGTTTTTGGGTGAAAACCCATTTCTGGGACTTAGCCGATTTTCACCCATTGCGGTGTCTATGGGGTGTTGGGAATCGCTCTACCGACCAGCCGGTTGGAGATATCGATTCTCGGTCTTCGGCGCGTTTGCTCAACTCTGTAATGCCTACTTTTCGTCCATACACACAACACCTCGCAGAGTTCTCCTTCTGCCAGATATAGCGCGTGCCCCTTTGTTCGTGCACCATTTTGGCCCGTTTTTCGCACATTGCTTCGAAACCATGCGTCCGACGGTTTTGCGTCCCAAGTACCGATGTTAGAACACCACCGTGGCTAACTTTCGTCCATATACGCCAACTCCGTGCAATGTCTCCATCACCCTGTTTTTGGGTGAAAACCCATTTCTGGGACTTGGCCGATTTTCACCCATTGCGGTGTCTATGGGGTGTTGGGAATCGCTCTACCGACCAGCCGGTTGGAGATATCGTTTTGCGGTCTTCGGCGCGTTTGCTCAACTCCGTAATGCCTACTTTTCGTCCATACACACAACACCTCGCAGAGTTCTCCTTCTGCCAGATATAGCGCGTGCCCCTTTGTTCGTGCACCATTTTGGCCTGTTTTTCGTACATCGCTTCGAAACCATGCGTCCGACGGTTTTGCGTCCCAAGTACCGATGTTAGAACACCACCGTGGCTAACTTTCGTCCATATACGCCAACTCCGTACAATGTCTCCATCACCCTGTTTTTGGGTGAAAACCCATTTCAGGGACTTAGCCGATTTTCACCCATTGCGGTGTCTATGGGGTGTTGGGAATCGCTCTACCGACCAGCCGGTTGGAGATATCGAGTTGCGGTCTTCGGTGCGTTTGCTCAACTCCGTAATGCCTACTTTTCGTCCATACACACAACACCTCGCAGAGTTCTCCTTCTGCCAGATATAGCGCGTGCCCCTTTGTTCGTGCACCATTTTGGCCCGTTTTTCGCACATTGCCTCGAAACCATGCGTGCGACGGTTTTGCGTCCCAAGTACCGATGTTAGAACACCACCGTGGCTAACTTTCGTCCATATACGCCAAACTTCTCAGACACCTCCATCCGAGAGTATTTCGTGTTTTCCCATATATTGCATACTTCGAGGGGTTTTCTTCCATACAACTTTCAATGTTCTGTAAAACACCCGCGCATCGTCCGATTGGACTGAAACTGCTCCGGCGCGCTCTCTGCCGTGCTACAACTCTGCGCAAACCATCAAAACCTCGATGCCTGCGTGCGCACCTAGCCATCTGAACTCCGTACACTCTGGCTTAACAGGCCTCTTAGCCCGTTACAACATGGCTAACCCACTGGTAACCGGTAACCGTCACTTGTCCAATGTGGTCCATCACCCGTGCAAGCTGTTTCGCGTGCTTGCGCTTGCTCCGTGAGCAATCCCGCGTGCATTCGGTTGTCTTCCAACAGCGTGTTCGTCTCGCAACAATCTCCTCCGTGTGTACGCCTGGTGCTATGCAACAAGTTGAAATTTTTCGGGAAGTCAAGTTTTGGGACTTGTACTTTTTTTCAACATTAAATGCAGCTTTTCGCAAACCATAGCAACTCGGGCTTCGACTTTCGGGACTTAGTGCTTTTCGCGGATCAAGCCCAATGGACTTGACCCGCTAAAGCTCACCTCCTCTCTATCGCTCCATTCGGGTAGCTATGGTGCACCCCAGCCAGTAGCGCACATGCACCCCATGTCTGGGGCACAAGCACACCACCCACTAGGACACACCACAACAGCAGCACACCCTTCTGCACATAGCACCACGTGTGTGCAGCGTCGCCTTACCCAAGCGACTTGCGGCACCTTGCAGGAGCAAGCTCCCACAGGTGGCGCGCAGCCGGTGTGTGACTCCCGCACACTCCCGACTAGGTGGTACCATCATCACCATGGCACGCACCCAGGCACCTGCACCTGCTGCAGGTACCTTACGCACACGCGTGATGACCCCCGTGTGTGGAGGGCCACCATCGCATCTCGCCACGTCGTGTGGCAAACCACCAAGCATGGGTAGAGTGAGAGGATCGAAGCGTACGCCTCTCTGCAACTCGCGTCTCCCAGCCTGAAGTCCCGTCGTTTGCGGGCGGTCGGTAGGTGTCGAAACTAGGTGTATCCACGGTCGACGGGGCCGACGGACTCCGGCGTTCCCTGTGGTAAGGTACTAGCACGTGCGAGTGCGGCCCCGCGCGATGCGGCCCAGTGTGTAACGGGGGATGAGACGCAGGGGTTCAGGCGAAGCCCCGGCGGGTCTCGGAGGGTTGATAGGCCCGCTAGCTTACGATCACCTAATGGGGGTTGGAGGCGCTATCGGCTCGGTTTGGCTACGACCTTAGAGGCGTTCAGGCATAATCCAGCGGACGTAGCTTCATACCAAAGTCCGGTCGAACTAGTATTGAGCCAGTGGTCCGTACCTGTGGTTCCTCTCGTACTGCACAGGAATTCCGTTAGGATAGCTGCGCGCG